>NW_023144623.1:7322387-7521254 GCF_012932325.1 Thrips palmi
GTCCTCATTGGTGTGAGAGAGACGGCGACGACTCTCGGAATCAGTCTGCAGGTTCACAGCGTTTTGATTCGCCGCCCGCGGCGGTGCGGCAATGGATTGGCGTTGCCGTGGCGGACCGGACCGGTTCGGCGACCTTGAATTGCAGGCGCCGCGGTGCGAGCCGCGATGCGTCCAGGTCCAGCCGGCTGCAGCCCTGTCAGGCACACTGTCAGGCCCTGACACACCCTGCGGTGAAAGGAGCGCACCCACAGGCACCCACGCACCGCGACGCGCCGTCCTCGTCGGCGGCCGAATCCGCTTCCGAACAGTGTATCGTCGCTCTTTCTCTCTCGCACTCATGGGGCGTCCCGTATAGGTGCCAGAGAGACAGAGCCACGAAAACGACTCACACTTCACAGCTGAGGGATGGGTAAAGCAGCACTCCTTGCCTACTCGCAGGGTAAGCGTGGCTTTTTGCCTACCCTTCAGGCGGCTGTCCAGGGGGCGGAGTGCCAATTGTCCTTTGCCCCCACTGGATCCGCTCCTGTCCTGGAAAAGGAATATCGGCGTTCCGCGCAGCAGTCCGTCCTTGTCGCACCTTTTGCGCCATGGCCGATAATGGAGTGGGTGCGTTCCAGCGCGCCGAGTGGCTTTCATTCCAAGCGACCGACGACCAGACCGGCCGGCCGGACACAAACAAAAACCACGAAAGGGCGCGCGCTTTTCGTTGAGAGGGGCGCAGAGTCCGAGAGTCGTCGCTCTGTCTCTCTCGCACCTCTACGGGACGCGCCACGAGTGCGAGAGAGACAGAGCGACACTCTCGGAATCTGCAGTCCCCGCCGTCGCCGCGTTGCCGCCGTTGTGATTTGTGATTTTAGGACGGTAATGCGAACGGGGATCCCATCCCCGGAGGGATTAGTCGCATGGAGCGTGACAAGCGGGGCGGGGCCGTGGCGGGGCGCCCGTCGCTCTGTCTCTCTCGCACTCGCGAGGCGTCCCGTATGGGTGCGAGAGAGACGGAGCGACGGAACGATGGGGCCAGAAGAAGGAGCCCAGGGCAGGGCGGAGGAAAAAGCAGGCGAGCTTGTCAGGCGGCTGACGGCCGGGGCCGGGCCGGGGCCAGGACGTCATCCTGCCAGGACGCCACGGCCTGGACTCCCCTGCACTTTAGTAAATGGCCGATCAAGGGGAGCGGGACTGGAGCGGGGATGATCCAAGCCAAATCCTGCCTGGGATGCCCGCAGGGCCCCGAGGCCCCAAGGGGGGCCACCGGGAGGGACGCGTCTCGTTCTTCGCTGTCGCGTCACTTTTGTAACTTTGTTTTCGGCGCTCGGATTATTTTCCCTTCGTTGCTCGTTTGTGTTTGATTAGGGGGCGGCGCGGTTTTTGTCGGCTTCGTCTCCGTGGCGCTGCTGGCAGACCGATTCCGAGAGTCGTCGCTCTGTCTCGCTCGCACCCATACGGGACGCGCCATGAGTGCGAGAGAGACAGAGCGGCCGAAACGACTCTCGGAACCAGTCTGCTGGACAGCCGCGCTGAGGCAACTCACGACTCGCAGTGTCGATGACACCGCGCAGCGCTGCCTTCGCTGAGTCGACTTGCTGTCGTCTGCTTCTCGTCGCTGCTGTGTAGGTCGGTCATCGTTAGCCCCCCCCCCTCTCGCCCTTTGTGGCAATGCTTTGTGGCGACGTCCGAATGCGGAGGAGAGCCTCGCCTTTTGCAAGCTCGTCCGCAGCAGACTGATTCCGAGAGTCGTTTTCGTCGCTCTGTACCTCTCGCACCAGAATAACGGGACGCCCCACGAGTGCGAGAGAGACGGAGCGACGTGTTTCGCGATCAGTCCGCCCACGCGTTGCGGAAAGGCTGAAGTGACGGAGGGCGCCCCAACGAGTACATCTCTGGACCGCGCGAAAAGGCACCTCAATGTGGCATACTTCTGTAAGAGTGACCTCGAAGCTGTCATCCGTCACTCTGTCCCTCTCGCACGTAGAGCATGCTCCACGAGTGCGAGAGAGACGGAGCGACGACAGTAGTGACGTGGCGACCCCCGGAAGCGGCAGGTGCTGTGACGACGTGAGCGTCCCGCACTCGAACAGCCACGCCCGCCCCCACCTCGCCCCAGCCCAGCCACCCCGGTTCGCTCGACCCGGTCAGTCGCGGTCACAACAATAAACCGGCGGCAGCGAAGCGAGCGGCGGGGAAGGTCAAGTTCAGCGCGTTCCAGTCCGGGCACGCCGAGGCACGCCGCACAGTGGGCCAGAAGACCGGCGCAGGCGGCCAAAACTCGAGATGCATTTCGAGCTCCAGAGTCGCTGAGCAGGACTCGAACCGGACGTGTGACCCCACCAATGGATTCGTCATTCGGAGAGCAATCCATTGGTGGGGTCACACGTTCGGTTCGAGTCCCTTTTAGCGACTCTGGAGCTCAAAACGCGTCTCGAGTTTTGTCCGCCGCCACCGCTCTTCTGGCCCACTGTGCTCCGAGGCAGGCCGCGGCTCGCGGTGTGGTGGGGCCGGTGTTGTTCCTCGGCGTGTCGATGCGCTGGCGCGCTGGTCCGGCCTTGGCCGTGAGAGTGAGTGAGAGAGAGAGTGAAAGTGAACCAGGCCGAGGCGGGGCACTGCTCTGGATGGGCAGGGCAGGGGCACGCGAGCGCAAGGCCAAGGCTCGGCCGGGGCCTCACTGCTTATGATGGAAGGAAGCAAGAGCGGATCCAGAGACGGATGGGGAAGGGGGGCGTTTTGGCAAAGGTTGCCTACTTTTGCCTACCATCCAGGCGCCGCCCCCCTCCCCCTCCTGGATCCGCACCTGGAAGAAAGTAACAGTGCGCTTCCGCTTGCAGTGGAGTGGCGAGGTCGCGCCGCGTCTTCGCCGTGACGCAACCGAGCTAGCGGCGCCGCGCCGCTGTAAAAGAGTTCTAATTGCCGCCATCCAGAGGCCGACCGACGTAGATCATCTAGATCATCTAGATTGCCAGCAGGCTGCCCCAGCGTCTAGCGTGCGCTTCCAGTCTGGCTCACCGCGGCCCGGCGTCCGAAATGACGGTCTTGTTGTTGTTGTTGTTGTTGTTGTTTGTGTGTGTGTTCCTTTTTCGCACGGCGTGGTGACCCTGTTGTTATGCCACTGAGAAATGTCTGCTTCATGCTTGCATGGCCCGGCCAGCCCGACCGCGCCGACCGCCGACCCCGGGCCGTGGCTAAAGCTGGCAGTTGCTAGCAGTGGCGTGCCAGGCGTCGCCTTCCTGCAACTATGTGTAGCAGTCTAGTCTAGTTAGAAGGGCGATGCGTGGGTGCGCGCGCGCGGGGCGGGGGGGGGGGGGGGCGTGCAGACGCGAAGATTACGAATGCAGAATGGAGGCTGCCCCCGGCGTCCTGCCCTCGTCAAACTTGGCGTAAGAACGGTTGCGAGGATGAGACCTTTTGGCCGAGCGCGCTGGCATGGCAGCGGACCGACACCGTAAAGTGAATACTATGCACAGGCCGCGCGCTGTAAAGGCGTGCGACCCACCCTCCGACCGACCTGTCCTTATTGCTCCCCTTTAGATCCGTGCCTGGTCCCGATGAAATCCAAGTGTGTGCCCTGCGCCGCCTGCGCCCTGGCCCCTGGCCACTTGGCCACACCCTCCTTGCCAAATCCGGGCGGATGGGTGTACCCTGGCCCGCCCTGGCCCGCCCTGGCCCGCCTGCAGCAGGTTCATTCCGAAAGTTGCGTCGTCGTCTCTCTCGCACTCCCGGGGCAGCGAGTCTCGCCGCCAAACTGGCCCGCCTGGCGCACCAAAGTACGTCACGCGGCGCGGCGCGCGGTGCCGCTTTGCGTGGCGCGCGACGTCACGCCGACGTCGGGATCTCGCCCATTCACACGCTGGCTGCACCTCACGCGGAGCCTCACGGAGCCTGGCGAAGCCGCGGTGTCACGTGACGTACGCGGCAACCTGCCTGGCGTGGCGGGGCCTGGCGTCCCAGACAACCAGACACTCAGCTGCACGCCACCGCGGTGGTGGTGTCGCCCTGAATCTGTCTCAGGGAATGGTCGCGAAACACACACACACACACACACACACACACACACACACACACACACACACACACACACACACAAGGGGGCTTTTCGTTTCCGTTTCCCAAGTCACTTGTCGCGACAGGGACCATGCGGGCGTGTCGGTTTGCTTAGTGCGTTCTCTTGTGAGGCACACACTCTCACACACATACTCAGACACGCCTGACGATGAAGACCCCTGCCCGGCCTGGCCGACGTCACCGAGTGCGTGCTTTAGTACTAAACCGCGAGCGGGGTTCGATATGTCATTAAGCGCCTTGACCGCGCTGCAGTGTCAATGCCCTGCACCACGGAGACATGCAGCGAGGTGGCCCTCGTCTCCACGCATGCACCCCGGCTGCCCTTCCCCTCCCTCCGCCCCCGCTGCATCGGCAAGGTCGGCTTGCGTAACGGACTATTCAAGTCGAGCGAGCGAAGACCGCCCCGCCGCGGCCCTCTCTTGGCCCTCTCCGCCCGCCTCCGGCGCGCAGCGCGCGGCGTCTCGCGCGGGTGTGCGGGTGACGCGGTGGGAAAGGGGGAGGGGGCGGAAATTTTAGAACTTTGTTAAAGCGTTCCCCGAGGCAGCGGGCGGCGCGCGGCGCGCGGCCTCACAGGGGTGCGAACCAAGTTATCGCCACATTCCCCGGCGGCTAGGCTGCCATGGCCAGCCCCCAGTCTAGCCTCGCCCGGCCTCGCCCGGCCTCGCCCCCCAGACGGGATCCACGGCGAGCGGCCCCCGCCCCACAGTGGGCCAGAAGACCGGCGGAGGCGGCCTAAACTCTAGACGCGTTTTGAGCTCCAGAGTCGCTAAACAGGACCCGAATCAAATGCGCCACCCCACCAACGGCTTTCTCGTTCGGAGGGCGGTTCGTTGGTGGGGTCACACGCCCATGTAATTTGTTATAAAAGAGCTTTGCCCCTCCCTTGGGCCGTCTCTGGATCCGCCACTGCCCGCCTGCCCTACTGGCCTAGTGTGGTGGACCCCTAGAGTGGACCACCGTGGTCGTGGTCCATCCCTCTCGACCTCACTGACTGCTGGCGTTGACGTGACGCGATGGTGCCCGATGCGACGGCCCTCCCGCACGCGCGGCCAGCAGCCTGTCTCTCTCGCACTCGCGCAGCAGCGCAGCACGCCCTGTGCGCGCGAGAGAGACAGAGCGGCGATAAAAAAATGAATGGCGATGTTCGGGAATGAGCCTGTGCAGTGCGGGCAGTAGGTGATTGCTGTTTGGACGGGGGCATGGCCTGGCCTGGCGTGGCGGGCACTTGGAACTGGAGGCGAACTGGAACAAAGAGGGGCCGCCCCGCCCCGCCCCGCCCCGCCCCGCCGAGCCACTGCGAGTCCGGAGTGAGCCGCCCGCTTCAATTTGGCACGAGTGCTCCGTTTGTTATGCGCGCGCCAAACGTGACGGGCGTGACATGCATCCTCGTAACGCCCGCCGCGCCGCCGCCGCCGCCGCCCGTCCGTGCGAGCGTGTGTTGGTGCGTGTGTGTCCTGCGCGGGCGCAATATCCATCAACATCAGACTGCTGCACACAAGGGCGTGCGAGGGGTCGAGGTCCGCGGACCCCCCCCCCCTAAAACCCACCAAAACCGCCCGAACCCGCGGGACGCGGGGTGAGGGGCAGAGCGGTGGCTTCACTTATTGAAATTTTCTGGTGGGGAAAAATGGCACTCGCTTGCTGTGAAGTGCCGGGCCACGCCCGCGGCCCCGCGGCCTGGTGTAACGGACTGGCCTTTCGGTTCGGCCCGGCGCCGCGGCCGGCTTGTTCACGAGGTGCCGCGGTTCGACGCGCACCAGGCGCCGCGCCAGACTGGACTCCGGCACTCGGCGACTTTGACAGAGAAGCAGAGCTAAACACCGAAAACAGCCATCACGTTTACTGCTCTTGAAGCCGCGCGCCGCACCAGCCGCGCCGCGCCACGCCGCGTCTCTGGCGGCCGGAGTAGTGTCCCAACTTGGCTGTGCAACTGCCGCGCGCTACGCGGCGCTACGCCGTTAAAGCCCTGCGGACTGATTCCGGGAGTCGTGTTCGTCGCTCCGTCTCTCTCCCGCCCATACGGGACGCCCCGTGAGTGCGAGAGAGACAGAGCGACGACTCTCGGAATCAGTCCGCAGCATGGCGATTGGTGGGCACCGTGGACGACGCTAGACCCGCTCGTCGCTGCGCTGCGCGGCGCGGCGCTTCCCTTACTTTATTAAACAGTAATACGCGTGGAGCGGACCGTTGAACGTTCCGCCAACTTGAGGCCAAGAAGTTCTCCTCTCCGCTTCGTCCGATTTCCTTGTTGCCCTTCCAGTGGCGCCGCCCCCGCCCCCGCCCCACCCCTTGGAACTCTGGAACGGCCCCGATCAAATAACCCCGATGCGCGCAAAAGTGGGAAGGCTGGGACTGCTTCTATTATTGTTTTTCAGCGGCCGGAACGCGGAACGCGAAGCGCTCTGTCTCTGTCGCACTCGTGGGGTGGTCCGGCGGTCCGAAGGGGTGCGAGAGAGACAGAGACGGACGCGACGACTCGCTCGGCCGCTCGCCCCTTCGAGATGAGCCCCCTCGGCTCAATGGCAGTAGTAGTACACCGACCGCCTCTAGTTTCCGAAGCGCAAGCCCTTTCGAGCTTGCAAGCTTTCGAGCTATCGAGCTTTCGAGCCATCGAGCTTTCGAGCCATCGAGCCATCGAGCTTTCGAGCTATCGAGCTTTCGAGCCTTCGAGCTTTTGAGCTTTCGAGCTTTCGAGCTTTCGAGCTATTGAGCTTTCGAGCTATCGAACTAAAGCTTCCGAGGTGGCGAAGGCGGAAAGCCGCGCTGGAATTGCTTCCACTCCCACTTGCTCCACTTGCCACTTCCGTCCCTTTGGCACTTCCGCCACTCCGTGGGGCCCGGCCGCCCTCGACTGCCCTCGGCCCGGAATGTGGACAATGCTACCGACATACCCCGGCCCCGCCGCCCCGCCCTTCTGCCTTCCCTCCTCGTTACAGTGCTGTCGGCGCGAGGCGCGAGGCGCGAGGCAGGCAACGGCCCTAGTCGAGCCAAGCCTCTTTGCAGTGGAGTGGGCATGTCGATGGAGCCCGGCACTGCGGCCTACTCGGAGCGACTCGGAGCCACAGCGGACTGATTCCGAACACTGCTCCGTCGCTCTGGGGCGTTCCTTCGGGGAGGATGCCCTCGTCCCCCCTCCCCCTCCTCCTGGATCCTCCTGGATCCGCGCCTGTGCGAGAGGGCACGCGTGCGGCACGGCGCGCTACATTTCGCGCGTGACAAGCGCCCACCGGCCGCACGCGTGCGCGCACACACACGGGCACACACACACACACACACACACACACACACACACACATACACACACACGCGCGCGCGCATTGTCTCGGCGCGATGATCCGCACGCGCGCGCTCCTTCTTATTGTCGTTTTAACATTCCGGCCAGCCGGCCGCCCCGCCCATATCGCCTCCCGCAGACTGATTCGGGGCGTCGCTCCGTCTCTCTCGCACCCATACGGGACGCCCCATGCGTGGCAGAGAGACAGAGCGACGAGAAATCGTCTCTCGGAATCAGTCTGCTGCTCCTCCTCCTCGTCGTCCTCCCGACATGCCGCCCCGCCGTTTTGCGGCTTCATTGTTTGCCAACCGGGGCGTTTGTTTCGACTTCGGCGTTGCGCCCCATTCCCCATTGTGCTGTGCCGCCGTGCCGCCCTGCCAGCACACTGCCAGTCGCTCTGTCTCTCTCGCACCTATACGGGGCGCCCCATGAGTGCGAGAGAAAGACTCTCGGAATCAGTCTGCACTGGAGTGGAGCTTGCACGTGACGCTCTGGAGGAAGGCCACTTTGCGACCGAGACCGCCCCGCCCCGCCCGGCCCGCGTGGTTTCGTGTTTTCATCTCTTTATTGTCGCTGCGCTGGCACGCGCCCCGCGCGTTCCGAAACGGTCAGGGCGGGCCCAGGCAGGCCAGGGTCCTCCTCCCTTTCTTGATCAACTCTTGGCGCGACCTGCACACTGTACCCGCGACCTCTGCCATGGCGCGGCCCGCGCCCGCCTTGTCTGCCGACCGGGGCCTCGAAACTGTGTTAGCACATGCAGCGGCGCAAGGTTCTGGTTCCGAGAGTCGTTCTCGTCGCTCTGTCTCCCTCGCACCTCTACCGGACGCCGCTTGAGTGCGAGAGAGACAGAGCGACGAGCACTACTCTCGGAGTCAGTCCGCTGGGCTGGAAGATGGAAGCGGTCCGCAAGCCTTTGTTTGATTGTTGTCGGAGGCGAGCGCCGATTGCCGATTGCGAAGGCAAATTGGTGTGATCGCCGCGCTGGGGCCTCCTCACTGTTAGTGGGAAGCTGAAGCTGCGCTGCACCGGCAGCTTCCAGTGACGTCATCGCCAGCGACGCGGAGTCTCGCCCTCGTCCTCGCGCGCTTTCCGGGCCTGGCGATACCCCACGCGCTGGGCCTTCCACGCCGCGCGGGGTATCGCCGAATTGGACATTCGAGTTGCACAGACTGATTCCGCGAGTCGTTTTCGTCGCTCTGTGTCTCGCACTCGTGGGACTTCTCTTATGGGTGCGAGAGAGACAGAGGGACTCTCTGAATAAGTCTCCAGCTGCTCTCATGGGGTCGAAATGGCCGTCGAGTTGCTGCTACGTCGAGACTTG
Source organism: Thrips palmi (assembly GCF_012932325.1). Classification (NCBI taxonomy): domain Eukaryota; kingdom Metazoa; phylum Arthropoda; class Insecta; order Thysanoptera; family Thripidae; genus Thrips; species Thrips palmi. The sequence continues at coordinate 7,331,036 of NW_023144623.1, forward strand.
AGATGCCTGGCCTAATGGTGCATGGTGGCGGTTTGCTTTGCGTGTTCCAGGCGACTGGGGAGGCCTGGTGTGCCCCCGGTCCGGAGAGGTGTCCCTGCTGTCCAGGCAGTGCCAGACAGACCGCGACTGCAAGGGCGTGGGAGAGCAGTGCTGCAAGGACCGGCTGGGCCTGCGACGCTGCGTGCTGGGAGTAGCGCCCACCATGCCGGACATACCCCACGAGCGTGAGTACCCAACGAGTGTTCTTTACCAATTTCATCCTTTCATTCAACTTTTTCATCATTTTGTGTGTTTGTTTAAGCGCAGCCTTTTTCGGGGTTGTCGCGAGAATCTGTCCCAACCCAGTGGATACTTTGGTCGAGCCATGGTCCATTACCAATTGTACGAATGATGACGACTGCTGGCCTAGAGTGTGTTGCGTGGACGGACCATATGCATACTGCAGAACACCTCAATTGGAATGGGAGAAGCTCCCAGGACAAAGATTCGTCGCTCGTAAGGATGACAAAACCCTACATGTCGATAATAATTTGAAATACTGCTCCATGCTTAAAACAATTTTTTAAAAATCTTTTGCAGCACTTCGTCTCCTGATGTCGTATCTGCAATGCACACCTCCACCCCCTCCCGTATTTGACCTTTTCCCAAAGTCTTGTCGGAATACTCTCGACTGCTTTCCAAACCTTTGCTGCCAGGAGAGAGGACGCAAAGTGTGCAGACCTCCAAAACGGTCACTTCTAGCATTATTAGCCACTATTGGTCAGGTAAGCAAGGTTCAATGAATGAAGTATCTGTACTCTCAACATGAGAACTGAATTCACATTCTTCCTCTCTAGGGTGCGGGTTACTTCACATCTCAACAGATGAGGCACCACTGATCCTTTGAAACCCTTCGCCAATGCTTTAAATTTACTACTAAGACTTAGTACAAATATACAGATTTAAGTTAATTTAGGGTAAGCTGTTATATGGACTGAACTAGTGATTAAGAAAATAAATGATGCAGAATTGTCTTGAAAGTCAAATAATGTAATTAACAATGTTCCTCTAAGTGTAAAAATTGTTCAAGTTTGAAATATAACCATGTTGAAAAAAGATTAAGATTTAGTTGGAATGGGAATGGTCAAAGCAAACACATGTTCAAGTTTTTTTTTAGGCATTTAATAATAAATTCACTGATTGAGATGACATTTTCAGGAGCACCTTCAGAGATGTAGATGAAGGGTTGAAGCCTTAAAATTAACTATGAATCTAATCCAGCTGTAACAAACAAAAAGAAAACACAATATTAGATTCTGAGAGAAAGGGCCAGCAAGATGTCAATAGACAAACAGTAGTATGAGTCTCAGACCGCCCTAGATAATAACTTCATTTGAAACATCAGTTCCAAACCAAAAAAACAGATATCTAGAATCATCATAGACTGTTCACTACAACAACGATCTCAGATCGCCCTCAAAAATGACTACGTTTTCCAAGCAAGACCCTTACCTTCTTGAAGCCAATGTCGTTGGCATATTCTCTGAAGCACTGTCTGCAGAGGTTCAGGCCATACTTGCGGATGAGACCGTGGCCGTTGGCGCAGGACCGGCTGGAACAAACAAACCAAAGTGAGCATTAAGATGTCACAGAGAGTGGAAAAACCAATACAAGATTGTAGGCAAAGATTTAAAAACACGTTTGGACCACCATTTATCAAGAAAGGGTGCAACATACATAGTCGATAGGAAAGAGAGCCAGGACGAATAAAAAGCTCTGCCACCTTAAAGACGGCGCAGTGCAAATACGAAACGATAGGGGTGCTAGTCGGAGAGAGTTGCGACCAGAGATAGCAGACTCAAGCTCGCGGCTGTTGTACCGTAAACAGACTCACGGTGCCACCTGATGGAGAGGTTAGGAACGCCGCAATCGAAACGAGCAATGACAGATACGGTCCAAAACGTGGGGGAGGTCGAAATGTCGTGAAAGGTGGTAAAGCACACACGTGAGAGGCACGAAAAGTGTGTAATACAGGGAAAATATCCAACAAGACACAGATGACTTGGCGAGTGGCAGGACGATCCAAGAACTTGCCAAACGAGTTCAAAAGCAGGCCGAATACGTGGAAACAATATTTCAAGCGAAATTCACTTACCAAGACCTGGAACCCTGACCGTATCTCCTGGGGTGGGAGTACCAGATATTTTGGAAACCCATTTTGAGAATGTATTTGCTGCGGCGAACACGCGGTCTAAGACGGTAAAGAACCGAAACGGAAGAGGTGAGAAGAACCAAAGGAGGAACGGCCGGAAACGAAACTCTGTTAAATGGGTGGTCGAAGACGGTCAAATGCTGGATGGTATGAATAAATGCATTCAAGACCCAATACCGACTAGAGATTAAAAGAGAAACAAAATAAAAATTTTCAAATCAGCCAGAGGGTGCAGAGGGTTTTGATTTATTGATTAAGAGGAAAAATTGATCTCTGTTTGTGTTGCGTATTTCAGCCGCACAGATGGCAGCACCTTACGGAACTCCCTAAACAAAAACGAAAAGCTCTCGTATTTTCTTTCTGCTGTAACGTTTTAATCGTTTGTGTTGCTTGTAACTATATTCTGGTGTGCTGGCGTACATTTTTGACTGTCAAAACTCTGCACTCGGTAATTTGAAGTTTTATTGTTCGCATTCGTTGCCTCTTTCAATAAATGAAATATAACCTCTAATATAGAGAGCTAGCTATCTGTGTTGTTGAAAAAGGTCTTTATCCATGCTGTGACAATATCACTTCATGAACAGACAACTTAATTTTAGTATTTCAGTTTTAATCGTGTTTCATTTCTTGTGTAGCTTCATTCCCTCAATTGTGAAATGTAAACATGTTTATGATTTTTACATTGATGTGATTTCAGATCTGTACTGTGACACTTGTGTGTCGCCCATCTACCCTCAGCTCATTGATCACATTTATCTTACACAATGGGTGAACGCAAGGGACAAAATCATTACTACCCCCCGGACTATGATCCACGCAAGGGTAGTCTCAATGCATTTCTTGGAACCCATGCCTTACGAGAACGGGCTCGAAAAATTCATATGGGCATTCTCATCATTCGTTTTGAGATGCCTTACAACATTTGGTGTGATGGCTGCAAGAATCATATAGGCATGGGAGTCCGGTAAGTTTACTCTCTGTACAATTTCTATTTACTCCTTTATGGTATGTTTGTAACATGTTCTCAATGTCCTTCAGGTACAATGCAGAAAAAAAGAAGATAGGGATGTATTACACAACCCCAGTTTATCAGTTTCGTATGAAATGTCATCTGTGTGATAATCACTTTGAAATTAAAACTGATCCAGGGGTGAGCATCGTATAGTGTTTCAAAGTATTCTTTTGTATGAAATCAGAATTTAAAAAATTCTGAAACCACCTTTGTTTGTTTCAGAATCTAGATTATGTCATAGTTTCTGGTGCAAGAAGACAAGAGAATCGCTGGGATCCAACACAAAATGAACAAGTTGTTCCCGAGGACAAGGACACACAAAAGCGCCTTTTTGATGACTCTATGTATAAACTGGAACATGGAAACAAAGATGAGAGCACTGCTAAGAGAGTTGCTCCAGTTCTGGGTCGTTTAATGAACAGAAATGAAGAAGCTTGGAAGGATGATTTTGCAGCTAATGCAGCTCTCCGTTCAAAGTTTAGGGTAAGATTTTGCTTTTATCTTCTACCATGATCTATGTTTTTTGAAAGCATTCTGCTTGTTCATTAATTCTATTTTATTCTGAGAGCTTTTAAAACTTAGTTGTAACATTTCTTTGCAGGCCAAGAAAAAGGAATTAATGAAGCAGGAACAGAAGGATGCATTACTGCTCCGTAAATCATCTCTTAGTATAAATTTGCTCCCAGAAAATGAAGAAGATATTCGCTTAGCATCACTTCTTGCCCTAGCTCCTTCAAAAAGTAAGTGAATTATGTATGATTTTTCTATTTTTTAGTGTATCTATGTTAATATTGCTAATTGTATATTTGTTCATTCTTACAATAGCTATGGTGGAAAATCAAGAAACTGTTCGTGAAAATATAATGAAGCGTCCTGCATTACCAAGTAGTAATGGAACATCTCCTGGGTTTCTTGGAATGCAAAATGCTAGAAGACTTGAAGAACAACATAAAATACGTAAAAAGATTGGCACAATAGTTCGTACAAAGGTTCAGGTGAAGAGTTTTTCTCCATCCATTCCGTCATCAGATGACAGCATAGCAAGTGATGTGTCAAGTCCATGGGATTCATCACTATCATCCGAGAGTGTTGCCTCACCCTTATCCACTGATACACTCAGCATCACCTCTCCCCAACCAAATGAGGAGCCTGAAGATGAACAATTGGAACCAGTTGAAAAAAGAGTTAAAACTGATGGTCCCACTAGTTCTACCTTAGAGCAAAACATTGAATCAGAAAAGCGTATCAGCAGTGTCAAGACAGGCTCCTTGGTATCATGCGACTATGAATCATCTGGTTCTGATGATAATTGAATGTTTACTTTTTTCATGTATCCATGCATTTTTAGATGTAATGGATATGTGATGTGTCTGTGATACCAGCCAATTAAGTTGTTTATAAAACAAGATGTGTCTGTGGTATATTGTCAAAGAAATTGTTATAAAATATCTATAAATTTTATGTCTGGTTTCTTTATTTTATCCCAACCTGTATCTCAGATAAGTCATGTAAATTCAGTTACTGCCCCTGGTTTTGAATAGGGTCAGTTAAGTTTGTTTAGTGTGTTTTGATGTAAAGGACGAAAAGATGCAAGAACAAAAGTAATTTGGTCACAACAATCTGAATAAATTATATTAATCAATATGTGACAATAATCATATTAACATAATTATAACAAGGCCACATATCACAAAATGTAAATATTTGTGAAGCAGCAATCAACGGACAATTTACAGGAAAAACTCAAAAGCTATTAAAAACTGTACAAGATGCTAAAATATCTATGGCAAATAAAACAAAATACAATATACTACATGGCTATAAAGAGTGCAACAACTAACATCCATCCTAAAAATTTTAGTGACAGGCAGGGAGAAACATTAACTTTCCCATACAGTTTTTGAGTCTTGGAGACATAAATGACAGACAAGTAAACACCAGTGTTTTACTTTGCACAGTTTCTCTGTGACATAGTTCACTTACAATAGAAGATGCAGCATAATTTGGGACACACATAGTTTATGGCAATTTCACAGCACAGAATGTTTTTTTCCGAGAGAATGATACAAAGGTGAATGTAATAAGTAATGAAAATGTGCTTAAAATTACGTAAATATGCAAGAAAAAGCACAATAAATTCTATTATAATAGCTGACTTGATCTACATACTTCTACAGAGGTATCTGTGCTGTGTGCCGCTCTTACTGCTTATGAAACTACACACATCAGTCTATCAGAACTTAGGATCGAGTCCACCATTGTTTTTCATTCATTAATATCACAAAACATTCAAAGTTACTCTAAAGAATTGATACAAAACAAAAAAAGTTACAAGCCGAGAATAAAATAACTAAAAACAAAACCGCTCTCTCAATTGATGCTCCAGTACGAAAATATCACAAAACTAGGCAGGATTGCTGCCCAACAACTATGTCACTCGCAAACCAAAGGACCACTCAGAAACCACTTCAGCAGACTCCACTTCTCTCCTCTGAATCGTCACGTGGTTTCTGATTAGTCCACAGCCACTTTGAGTGCAAGCCAGCAGTATGACTAAGGATGTGAACAGACAGCCACCTCTCAACCGGCCCCTTTGAACACAAAAAAAGCCAAGACATCTTTCGAAGAACGCCAACAATCAGGCCAACGAGGGAAGCACTACCAGACCATGATTAAAAAGAAAAAAAGGAAAAGAATTGAATTAAGCCAGGGATGAAATTTTAAATTTAAATTTGGCGGGATATCAATAGATTAATTTGAATTTGGGATGATGGTAATATTTCCATTAAAAAAAGACAGGGTAAGGTAAGGGGAGGTGGAGGAGATCACGTCTGTCCACGAATCGGCCATCTACAACAACAAATTCCGCGTGGAATTTTTTTCTCAGGTGCCGAATGTTTCACGTTTTTTTTTTCCAATGACTAGTATGGATTAGCGACATCGGAAGACTGTCGAGGCTGCCGTCTAGACTAACGCAGCACGCTACCACAACACACAAGTACTATGAATCCACAGATACACCACCTGAGCGCAAAGAAAACTAAGTTGAGGAAACAAGGATGAATTTTACAATCAAATCCAGATAAATTTCAGGCCGGAGAATAGGAAAAAAGTTTAAAGCTGAATCTATAACATATATCAGTAGACACAATGACGTTCAAAAGAACGGATCTGGCAAAGACTATCTGATTCGAGCCTGAGGTCCGGGATTGACGTGACACACAGATGTAGGGGGATGAGATGAAACCCGTCAATCCTCAGGCTGTCCTAAAGAGGGCCAACGAAGGGGTGACCGTCTCGGCTCGGGCCGAGTCTCGGGCCGAGCTGGCCTCGCGTCTGCTGATGAAGAAGGCCTTGCTTGCGTCCGGCCGGTGTGGGCCGTGTTCTCGGCGCTGTTCCTCGCGGTCGAAGGATATCACAAGGAGTACGGAGACCTGCAACACAGAGGCACGACACGGATTAAAACAACGCCCTGCAAGTCTTGGGTGACAACGCCTAGCTACGCCTACCCCTGCAGACAGACGCACGATGGGTTGCCTACCGGTGCCTGTGGGCCGGATAGGGCCGGAGCGCCGGGCGGGTAGGCCACCCATTGTGCGCGGCGGGGTACCACCGGGCCCCGTGCTACAGTGTGCTGCCCCGCCTGCCTCAACCGCCCTCAGTGTGTGGCCAGGCCGCGGCCGGGCAGCCAGGGCAGCTAATGCAATGTGACCGCGCCTGCATTTAATAGCCCATAAAGGAGGTAGGCCCTCCCTTCTCCTTCTCTCCCTTCACAAACCGGAAGGCCCGTCTCGCCTCAAGGCCCCCGCCCTTGCGGTGCAGGGCTGGCCCGGGGGCCCCACAGCCTTGGGCCCTGCACGTCGCTGTCTCTCTCGCGCCTAAACGGGACGCCCCATGAGTGCGAGAGAGACAGAGCGACGACTCTCGGAATCCGACCACCGCCTTGCCCGTGCGCGGTCTGCAGCCCCGCGCCCTTTACTTGGGGTCGCAAACGCCCGGCTGGGGTTAGCGGTCCGACAGGACTAAGTCGGCCAGCCCTTCGTCCTTCGTTAACGGCGTGCGCGGCGGCGGCGTCTTGGCGGGGGAGAGGGGGGGGGGGCTATCAAACGACAGTGTGAACACCGAGCCAGACGCCGGCCGGCTTATCGGCAAAGGGCGTCAAGTAAAACGGTATCCAAGTAGTGGGCAGTGCCACATTCACACTGTGCCGCGGGCCGTGACAGGCTGGCGCTGTTATAATGGAGCCGTCTCCAACGGTCTTCTGGCCCACTGTGCGGCCGGCCGCGCCCTCGCCCTCGCCCTGTCGAGGCTGACTAACAGCATCATTCGCGCCACAATGTGCGCGACAAGGTTAATGTCTCACCGCCCCAAAAAACATGAAAATTAAAAGCCAAATCCGTCGAGGGGGAAATTTACCACCGCGGCTGCAAAGGGTTTTTCTTTCTTTTTTGTTCTTATCCGCATTTGCCTGGTCGTTCCATCTTTCTCTCTCGCACTCGCCGTCTCGCGCGTCCACTGTAAGGTCCACTGAGGCGCGACTCGGCGATAACCACCGCGGCTGCAGTCCTGCAGACTAATTCCGAGAGTCGTTTTCGTCGCTCTGTCCCTCTCGCACCAAAGAGGCGCGCCCTGCGAGTGCGAGGGAGACAGAGCGACTCTTAAAAAGAGTCCGCTGCAGTCGCGCTTCCCCGGCCGGCCTTTTTAGTGCCGAAAACTCGCCGCCAGAAAGCCTTGTGCAACCTGTCTACAGTGGTGTCGTCGCTCTGTCTCTCTCGCGCTCACGGGGCGGCCCGCAGTGGTGCGAGAGAGACAGAGCAGCCAAGATAAACTCGATTAGCATAAGAGGAGCAGCCACGTGAATGGCGAAGGGGCGGCGGCGACAAGAAGGGCAACACTAAACAAAAAAGGGGAGCCCCATGAATACAGTGCACCAGACTGATTCCGAGAGTCGTCGCTCTGTCTCTCTCACACTCATGGGGCGTCCTGAAGACGTGCGAGGGAGACGAAAACGGCTCTCGGAATCAGTCTGCGGTGCATCGGGTCCACCGGGCCAGGCGGCGATTCGGGCACCTGGAAGGTGTGACAAAGTAGGCGCGGCAGGTAGCGGGGGCGGAGGGGGGGGATGTGGAGCAATAAACATCCTGGCCGCAGCCTGCAGCCCGCAGCGCTGCCCAGCGGACCATTCGGCCGCAACCCACTTTTGTCGCGCGGCTCGCCGTGCAAGGCGCATTATGGCTGTTGCATCACCAAAGTGCACTCCTCGACGGCGGCCGGGATAAGGGGAAGAATATGTGGAGCGAAAACAGGGCTAGGGCAGTGCAAAAAAAAGGCGCAGCCACGCCACCCTGCAGACTGATTCCGAGAGTCGTTTCCGTCGCTGTCTCTCTCTTGCACCCGTGGAGGTGCGAGAGAGACAGAGCGACGAAAACGACTCTCGGAATCAGTCTGCTGCTGCTTCCGCGTGCGGACCATCGCGTCTCAAGGTGCTGTGGTAGGTACACTGTTGGCGTACTCGCACTCGCACGAAAAAAAAAAAGCCACCGCAAAAAATATGAAAATGAAATGAAATTGATTAACGTTTCGGATTGCAGCAATAATGTGTGACTGCAAGCAAGGCAAGCAAGCGAGCAGTGTTGGCGTTGTATAAATTCCGCGCCGGCCGTGTCGTATCCCCGCTCGGATCCTATCCTACAGTGCAGTGATTGACGGTCCAGGGACACGGGCACGGCCAGGACGGCGAGGACGCGCCGGTCGCGTGTGCCTGAGTGATTGCGGAGGGGCTCGGGGGGGAGCAGCCATCAATGTTGTTGTTGTAAACCGATTTGGCGGCGTCGCGGCGTCGTCGTCGTCGACGTCGTCGGCCCGGCCGAGCACGCCGAGCACGAGTGCAACCGGATCGGGGGATTATAAAAAGGGTGAAGGCGTCATGAATGCCAAACCGCACACAGCAGACAGCTTCACGCCCCTGCGATCAAGGGTTGAAAAAAAAAACGAAGGAGGAGGAGGCTTTTCATCATCCAGCACTGTTGGCCGTCTCTCTCTCTCTCTCCGTTTTTACGACGCGCCGCGCCTCGGTGACTAAGTCTGCGCGATGACGCCGCTGACGTCGCCGGCCGCAGCCCTGTCCGCTGTTCGAACACCGTCCGCCTTCGCCTCGCCTTCATTTGTTTATTTATTCGTTTTCAAACCGGACGGAAATAATTGGCGGAGGCTGACACCGTGCCGTGGGTCTTTTAGTGGCACTTGGCGTTCGAATCAAACGTCCAGTTATCCAGTGTGCTGGGCGTGTTACATTGCATGCGTGCGTGCGTGCGCGCGCGCGGAGGAGTGAGTGTGATGTGTGTGATGTGAGTGGAGAGGAGAGAGAGAGAGAGAGAGAGAGAGAGAGAGAGAGAGAGAGAGAAGGTGTGTGTGAAGGATCGTGTGCGTTGTTATGTGGGTTGTGCCACATATTGGTGTCGCCTTATTTCTTTTCTCTGCGTGCATTTCATGCATTCTATGCATTTCTTGTTGTTATTACGATGAAGCTATAAACAGTCGAGGCGTGCTGTGCTGCGCTGTGCTGCGGTGTGCTGCGCTGCGCCCGGCACGGTCCGGTGTTATGTTTTACGACGCCCAGGTTTATGAACAGCGACCGAGCAGCAAGCAGCGGAGCTTTCGCGGTCCGCGCGAGGGCCGCTGGGCCGCGAGGCGCGATGCGAGGCGCGATGCGAACGGAGTGACACATTTTCGCAACGAGCTGCCGAGCGATTCCGGAGGCCCGGGGGGCAGTTTCGTTGTTCCGTCTCTCTCGCACCCCTACGCGTCGCGGCGTGAGTGCGAGAGAGACGGAGCGACGCAACGACCTTCGGGACCAACCTGCTGCTGCAGCCTCTCGGCGCGGTCGCCTCGCCACTGACGCGGGCCGAACACAGCTTCCGTTTGTGTCTCGCTCGCACTCACGGGGCGTCCCACGGGGCTGCGGGGGTGCGAGAGAGACAGAGCGACGCGACGGAAGTGGGGACGCGGCCCAACCAGTCCCGCGCCAGCCACGCCGAGGGGCCAGCCAATCGGCGTGGGCCGCTGGCGAACGCGTGCCGCCGCGTGCACAGCCGGCCGGAGCGCCTGCGAATCGAGTGTAGGCAACCCGGTGGCCACGGCCGCGCGGCGCCGGGCCTACGCGGCGCCGTGGAGGGGGGCATGGCTCTGGGGGCAGGGCGCGGCGGGGCGGGGCGGGTGAAGCGACCTGGAGGCGGCACCGTCATCGCCATGGAGAGTCGGGAACCTGTAGACACGACGACCAAAAGCCACGCAAGGTGCGAGAGAGACAGAGCTACAAACGGCTCCGCAGGTGTCCGAGATCGAGTTGGAGAGGGAGGATGAATGCAGAATACAGGCCACCCTACCCCAAACAACAGGCTAATACCCTATCCAACTGACTGACCGACTTACTGCCAGTGTGGTGGTGTGTCGACGCGGAAGGGTCGGAGGGAAGCCGACAAGGGGAGGATGCGGCGCGGCCCTTTGGATAAGCGTTTAAGGGCAATAAATGGGTCTTTAGTGGGACACCGCACGGCACAGCGGCGTCTTGCCCCTGTTGTTGTTGTTGTTGCCGCCCTTGTTGCGGTGCAGTGTAAACGACCCCGGGGCGGCGGCCTGTCTGTCCGAAGTCCGAACGCCGCACGCGAGCCCTGCCACCCTGCTGGCCTCGGCTATGCCGCGCTGCCGCCTTGAGTCAGGCCCGCGCCCGCCTGCTTTGTCCGCGCAGACACAATATAGGAGCGCGGTGCGCTGTCGCTGTGTGTTAGTTTCGTGTTTCGGGGTGAACGACGATCCTGCAGCAAGATGGCCAGGAGACTGATGTCGAGAGAGCGAGGAGCAAGACTCTCAGCGCGATGCTCCGTCCTCCTTTGGGAGACAAACAACACTCGCCTGCTGCTTCCAGTGCCCCCGCTCGCCTCGCGGAGCCGCACCGGCACTGCGAATAGTCCACACCTTGCTTATGCGCACGCCAGAGCACGCGTCCGACGCGTCGTCCCGCGTATAAAGCAGCCTGCCAAAGCTAACACACTGACACTTGGAAAACCGCAGCCTACACGCCGCGGCCGCCGCCGTGGCACCCACCCGCCCGCCGCCACCCGCCCCCCCCGCCCCGCCCGCCCAGACGTCCCCTACAATCTCTTTTTACTGTCGTTTTTACGGTTAGACTTTGCTTTAAGGAGCCTAGCCTGCAGCGGGGCTCAGCAAGCAGGGCCTGGCAGGGACGCCCCGTTGCACCTACCCCCTCCCTCTCTCTCTCCCTCCCCCGGTGCAGCAGCCCCGCGCGATCAAAATAAAGGGAAAAGAAAGAGAGAGACGTAAAAAGGCGCTCAGAAAGGAAACGCAAGGCGGGCGTCTTTGCAACCCCCACCCCTTCCCCCTCGCCCTCGCCGTCGTCAGCGCCAAATCAAATTTCCAGCGCCTCGGATCTGGGATTCGCGGAAAATAAAAGGGACGCTTGGAGGGCTTTGGGCAGGGCTGGCTGGGTAGCGGACCGCGTTCAGGGTCGACTCGACTGCCGACGGACTTCACCCAAAAATGACGATTGTTGGACCAGGATGAAACAATCAGGTGCAGATACTTGAAATAATCAAGTGAATTCATTCGAAGCTTATTTTTTTGGTTCCAGAAACGCCTTTTTAGGGGGTTGCAGCCTTCGTTGCTCCACGCTCGAAAAATGTCACGTCTTTTGCAGTGTCGAGACCAAGGGACGTTCGCGGGAGTTTGGACAGTCACTTCCCCTCCTTCCCGCTTCCAAAACAACGACGAGGATGCGGCGTTTGCAGTGCAGCGACCGACGGAGAGGACCGCCCTTGCCGCGCGCAGGATCGCTCGGGCGTCTCCGAGAGGTTCTCCCTCAATCACCTGCAAATCCAAGTGCCCCCCCCTTCCCCCAAACCACCTCACGCGCAGTAAAACGCCAAAAAGAAAGAAGTGGAGGGGGGGGGACGCACAGCCAGTGCAGCAGGAATAGTAGTAGACGAGGCGAGGGGGCGTGGGAGAGAGAAAGAGAGAGGGAGGGGGAGGGAAGGGCTGATTACGATGCAGTAAATGTCAAACACGGGCCTGCATCGCAATTTACTGCTGCCCCCCGCTATCGCGCGCTCTCTCGCTCTCGCAGGCCGGCCCGGCCGAGGCTGCCCCAGGCCCGGCCGTGCGCGCCGCTGCAGCTGCTATTTTCTGCATCTTTTCGTCCGCGAGCAACGCGTGCAACACACACCTGGGGGGCTGCCGCACACTGATTCCGAGAGTGTACATGCGCTGTCTCTCTCGCACCTTAAGGGCACGTCGCATGCGAGAGAGAGACAGCGACGAAAACGACTCTCGGAATGAGTCTGCAGGGCCCGACCCGGGTCGGGCCGCGACGTGCGTCCAGGCGGCGTGCACTCACACCAACACTCACACACTGTGTGTGTGTGCGCACGACACAGCAAGAGAAAGACTTCACCTTATGGCTTTTCCTACGCACTTGCGCATTTGCTTCCCAAACCCTGCGCTCCCAAATGCCTGCAAACTTCTGTTGCGCGGAAACACAAAAAAAATGGAGCGACCGGCTCGGGGGTTCGAACCTCCGACTCGGTCTTTTTCCGGGCGCTCGCGCGTCGCGACTGTTCCTCCAGACACAGCCGCACACACGACGGCGTCGCGTCTCGGCCCCGCCCCGCCCCACGCTCGCCTCGTTAAACCAACATTATATTATTCTGCGGAAATTTATGGTCGAGTTTGCGCTCGAGCCGTTTCACTTTAAAACTTTAAGGACGTAAACACATACGACGCTCCCGGCCGGCAAGGCGAGGCGAGGCAAGGCAACGCCGGGCGGGCAGGGCGAGGGCTCCACTCCACCGCGGTGCACCGGTCTGACCCGTGTCGATGCACTGCTGCACTTATTATGCCAAACTCGCACTTGCCGAGCCCGGCGCCTAGCCTCGCGCTAGCCTCGCGTCGAGCGCCGCTCAGCCGCCTGTTTACTGGTGTGATCGGATGCCTCAGCTTTTTGCCCACCCCGTTGGGCAATAAACGAACTTCCCCCTCTCCCCCTCCCCGTCTCCCCTTCCTTCCAGTTCCGGTCGTAACACGCGCTTCCCCTTCGGAAGTCACCTATTTACCGCGCTGCAGCAAGCTCGCGACAAAAAAAGAGAGGTGCCGTTCGATCGGCTTGGCTATAGGGGACTTGGAAAGACTTGGCAGGACTTGGAATCTTTTGAAGGGGCTTGGCAGGGCACAGTGGGCAAGAGGACCGGTGAAGGCGGCCGAAATTCTTGGGACGTGTTTTGAGCTCCAGAGGCGCCGAATGGGACTTGAATCGAACGTGTGTCTCCACCAATGGATTGCTCTCCGAACGAGGAATCCATTGGTGGGGTCACACGTTCGGTTCGAGTCCTGTTCAGCGACTCTGGAGCTCTAAACTCGTCTGGAGCTTTGGCCGCCTCTGGCCCACTGCGCAGGGCTAGGGAGGACTTGGGCCCTACTCACCGTGTGGCGGTGTCCGGGGGCCTGGGCGGCCTGGGCGCTGCCGTGGCGCCTACGAGGTGGGCGTCACGTTGCCGGGGCCCTGCCCGGGGCAGCGCAGTCGGAAGGGCGGTGGCTCGGGCGAGCCCGGAGGGGGCGCGGCCAGCGGCCCGCTGGAGATGGAGGAGAGCCCCAGGCCCGGCCCCGCCGGCCCCGCCGGCCCGGCCCCCGAGGCGCCGGGCGCACCGGGCGCCAGGGCGAGCGCGGCCGGGTACGGCATGCCCTGCAGGTGGTGCAGGTGGTGGGGGAACAGGCCCGCCATGGCGCTGGACGCGGGGTGGTGGTGGTGGTGGTGGTGCGGCGCCGCGGCCCCGGAGTGGTACGTCAGGCCCAGCTGGTACTGCAGCGGCGTGATGGGCGCGATGGAGCCCAGCGACCCGATGGGCGTGCACAGCGCCGACGCGGAGTACAGGTGCGCCGGCGGCAGCAGCCACGGCATCTCGCTGCCCTGGCTCACCGACATCGTCAGGATCTCCTCCTGGGCTGCGCACAGAAGAGAAGGCGGAGGTTAACCCCGGGCAAGGCTGGCACGACGTCCTGTCGGGTCATTCGGTCAACGTCAGCGGGCGCACCGCGGGGCCAGACTCCCGCCAAAACAAAAAGTGCGGCTTCAGCGGGAGTTGAACACGCGGCCAATAACGTCGAGAGTCATGTCGCTTGGTGGGCCGGCTTGTCAAGGACGGGGGACGTCGCAGCGCCGCGTGAAACACGTCCGTCATAAAGACCCCCTCGTCCGACGCGGCGACGCGACCACGCGGTGCAGCGGGGAGGAGCGACAACATTGCGGCAACAACAACAACACGGACTTTGTACCGAAAAAGCCCGCGGAGCGCCGGGCAGACCAGCCAGTGGACCGATCCCGAGAGTCGCTCTGTCTCTCTCACACTCACGGCACGTCACGTGTAGGTGCGAGAGAGACAGAACGACATTGGGAATCAGTCCGCGGCCGCGGCCGGCCGGCCACGCACGCGCCGCAAAGCCAGGCAAAGCCCGACAAAGTGCGCGGCTGGCGCGAAAACTTGGCAACTTTGCAAATAAATTAGGCAGGCGGAGTATTCAGATTTTATTTCTCGCGCGCGGCAAAGCCAGGCAACCGCGGCCTCCGCCGTCGTCACATTGCAATCTTTACGGCGGCACCGGCGCGCTGCAGACCGACTCCGAGAGTCGTCACGCTGCCTCTCTCGCACTCATATGGGGCGTTCTTACAGGTGCGAGAGAGACAGCGCGACGACCCTCGGAATCCGTCTACTGCACCGAGTCGCCCCGCTCCCCCCCGTCGCTCGCGTCCCCGTCAACCAGTACGCCAAGCTGTCAGTCTGTCGCCGTCCGTCCGTCCGTCAGTCCGTGGGCAGCGTCACCCCGTCAGTCCTGTCAACAACAACAACAAGAGGGTGAATGGCGCGGCTGACAACAAAAGCGGGGCGCTAAACGAAATAGGGACCAAGCCAAAGTGGCCGGGCCGGCTACCGCTTGGCGGAGCTGCCCCACTAGAAGTCCGCCCTGGTGGCGGTCTGCCGTCCACCCCCGCGTCCATTTGCCAGCACCTCGCCGTCGACGCGCGCCAGCACACTGGTTCCGAGAGTCGTTGTCGTCGCTCTGTCTCTCTCGCACTCATGGGACGATCTGCATTGGTGCGAGAGAGACAGAGCGACGAGAGCGACCCTTGGAATCAGTCCGCTGACACGTAATTGTCGACAACTGCCCGTGCATTTGCGGCTTGGCCTGCATGGGCTGCTGACACCCCCCCCCCTCTCTCTCTCGCATCAAGAGTGCCCTGGTTCCGGACTGGGCCTCCGTTTCTGAATCTGACCCAGTCCCCGTGGCCAAGGGGGTCGAAGACGGCGGCCTCCTCGGGGGCGGTGGAGCGCCTGGGGCGTAGGCAGACCCGGTGTACAGCCGTGCCGCTGGACTGCCTACAGTGTAGCGAGACTGAAAAAGCACACACACACAAATCTACGCCGCAACGCCGCGCGGTCAGCCAGCAGGAGCCAGAATCGTCATCCAAATGAGGACGAAGAAAAAGTCCCGGCGATCCAATGAGGTGCATTAAGATGCGCATGTCAAGTGAGGAATTTTCGCAGACGTGACGTGGTCGTCCAGCCAGTGTAGGGGACCGAGCTGACGGCAAAACTCCACACCGAATCGCCTCACGCGTCAACGCGTCGCCGCGGCACGGCCGGCACGGCAGTACGGTGTGGTACCGGGGCAGCCTGCCAAGGGAATGCCGGGCCACAGCGGCCTACCCAGTGGCGCCCCCAAGCCGCTTCTTTCGCAACTTCTTTCGCAGAGAGATACTTTCAAGTACTTTTTTAAAGAAAAAAGAAACTGTGAGTCTGTAAGGTTTTTCAGAGTGTGCCTCTCAACCCGTCTGTCTCTGGATCCACCCTATAACGTCGGCGTCGCTGCTTTGCCTAGAGTGGGAATCTCAGCCCTGCCGTCGCAGGAGGGGCAAACGGGCGACTTGGGGCTCTGCTCTCCAGTGGGTACACCACGTGGTCGAGGTCGACGGGAGACTGATTTTTGCGCGAATCCCCTCCGCTTGCAGTGCGTCGCGCTTCCCCCGAGGGTGTAGCGGCGTCCTATCCGCCCCGCCGGTCCCGCTCGCCAGGCGACGCCCGGCGACGCCAGGCGATGGCTGTAACGACCATGTAAAGCAGACGGACAACAAACACGCCTATAAAACAAACATATGTTATGGCCACGATTGATTCATTCGGCGTGCAGCACTCCGTCTCGCTCGCACCCGCGGACCGTGCACGGAGGGACGCCGGGACGCCCCGCGAGTGCGAGAGAGACGGAGAGCCAGCCTCGTCTCGCCAGCCTGCTGCAGGTACACTGCAGGTACACGCGAAACGCGATAAAGCCGAAACCGCCCGCGGCGCAGCGATGCGACCGATAAGGTTTTCAGAAAGGGGCGCACGCGAGCGCGCACGAGTGGGGATTCGAACCCGGGACGGTGACAGTACGACGGCCTCGCAGGTGGTGCACCCCCCCCCCTCCCAAATCCAGGTGTGTGTGTGTGTGTGCGTGCGTGTCGATGGGGCCGTCGACCCTTCTGAAAGCGGAGAAATGTAGGCAAAACGCCGCGCTTTGACCCCGCAAGTAGACAACATTTGCAACCTCTCCCCCCCTCTTTGGGCCTCCGTCTCTGGATCCGCCCTGGCCAGCCCCCGCTGGCTGACGAGACACAAGCGGCAGCTTGGCCCCACATGTGGAAAGGCGCCGCGGTTAAGATTTACAGTGCGGGCGCCGCTTCCGGCCTCCAAATTTCCCTCTTCCCGCGCTTTTCTTCCTTTGCGCGCCGTTTTCGGACCGCCAGACTCCCTCCCTCCCTCTCTCTCTCTCCCTCTCCCCCCCCCCCCTCTCTCTCTCTCTCTCTCTCTCTCTCTCTCAAGCTTGGCGGGCAGACGACGCCGTAGGGACGCCACGCCCTATTAAAATATAATTTACGGCACGTGACGCGGCTATGTTTCTCCTGGCCGTAACGCGGTGGAGGGGGAAAAGGGGGGGGGGGCGTTCGAACAATGCCAACAAACGTTTCAATGCCCGCCATGAACGGTGCGGTGCGCGGACAACGAAGGGGCCGCACAGGTAACCTTTGACCATCCGTCGGGGCACCTCCGCAGCGCGCAGCAAGGCGCACCACTCCCAGGCTCATTCCGAACGGAGGGGGAGGGGAGATCCCCCCCCCAACTGTGAGTTCCGATCAACGCCTGACAGTAGGCGGCCCACTTCACCACATGCCTCTGTAGGCAGGCAAACACTAGGGACCGTATTGTGCTTAAGTACCTGTACATAGCTTTCATATGGAGGAATTTGTCAATAGTTATGGACAATGAGAGTACATGGCCATTTGATGTTCTCGCGGACTTCCACACGCGAGCGCTGTCAAGGCGAGGGGGATGAGAGCAGACATAACCTGTCCAAACGTAAACTTAACCAACCCCCCTTTCCCCTCCCCACAGCCAAATTTACGGTGTTCGCCCTTCCACAATAAAGGGAAGCGCGGATTCGCCTGGGAAATGGTGTAAAACAAGAGGCCTTCTGGGCGTGGTTCGTTCCGCCGTTCGGGGGCGGGACCAGGGCAGACCAGGGCGGGACCCTCGGCCTGGGGGCGTGGCACCGTGGCGTCAGTGCCGCACTGCATACTGTGTTCATAAAAGCCGCGAGAATTACCCTAATTTGGCCGAAAATAAAAAGAGAGGCGCAATTATGTTCATGAATGGCTGGCGCGCTGGGCGGGTAACGACACTCTCTGTCTCCCTCGGACAAGTATGTAATACGGGGGTCGTAACGGAGCCAATCACAGCGTTGCAAAATCACGTAACCAAATACGAGCGCGCCGTATAACACACAGAGAGAGGTTTGAACTGCACTACCTTGAGCACTGTGAACATTTCGGTTGTCACAGGCTGATTTTCCTTCCAAGGGTGACATCAGGAACAATAGGGGTTTAGATGAAAATTTCATCAATTTAGGAAGAAATTGTCCTCTTATTTTAGTGATGAAACTGTCATCCACGATTTTGTCACACGGTGATGACAAAGTTTTGCTGTGAACTCTGGCCTTGGCAAATCTAGCGACTCGGGTCTCATCAATTGGAGTCGACACGTGAATACACAAAAAACTTCAATGCTAATGATCTTCCGCAAAAGACAGAATTCCAGCAATGGAAACCTCCTTCCAACAAAGACGGAGCGAGAACCGCACTGTAACGCCCGTGCGGTGTTTGGTATTCATCCTCATGAAGCGGCGGCCGACACCGACACAGCCGCGCCGTAGAGAATAATTCGAATAGCAGCTCGATTTGAATAGGAGCCGTTAAATTAACGCGGCGGAAAGCAGTCATGGGCATGCCTTGCCCCAGAGCCAGTCCAGTGCCAAACAGGCGTGCAACCGAGAGAATAGGCATACATTAGCACGTGCAGTGCAGGCACGTTCGTTCGTCATTTGTTTTCATGCTTCGCCATTCCGAGAAAGCATACCTCGCCTTTGTCCCCAAGGCTCGGACGATGTGAACCGACACAACTTTTATTTTCTCTGCCAATCGGCAGCGCTACATGGACTCACTAGAACAATTGTGGTCCTTACCGATTTGCACATGGATAACATCGGGTGTCATCTGTTATACATATCTATTTTTTTAATCGTAAATGTACATGTTGCTGGTCTGTATTTTAAACTAAGATTACTTAACTTAGGATTGCCATTTTGGACCGGTGAATGTGGGCCAGCAATAGGCAGGCAGGTAACTTACCGAAGAAGGCGGGTGCAGATGTCCGAGTTCGGTCGAGGTCAACTTGACATGGAGAGCGCTGGCTGAAAGCGCGTCCATTCCCTCCGGTCCACACTTGAATGCTTCGAGGTCCTCTTCAGGTTTGTACTAAGTAGGCGATATCACAGAGCGTTGGCCCGCCGTTGGCGGCTTTGACTAGTAGCACCTCACAGTCTATCACAAGGCTTCTTAATAAATAAAGTCTGTATCTCCTCTCTCCTGGTTGAAGCCACTCTGGTCGAGCTCGGATGCGGCTGCGATGGTCATTGTTGTTTTTGAGCCACGTAATGAATGTAATGCATTAAGGTGCAGACCTGGCACTTCCTCTGGTACACTGCAATCAGGTCACAAGGCTATATCAGGAAGTCCTGTGAGCCCCAGCTGGAACGACTTCGGAAGGCATAGCTTTAATCTTCCAAGTGTGAAGGTGCACTGCTTAACATTCATGGTATCTATGAATAAGAAAACAAATAGACAACATTGTATAGAATATTAAAGATTTGAGTGAATGGTAGGAACATCACTGCCTTCCGATATCAAGTCTACCAACTGGGGAGAATCTACTCAATGTGGAGGAAGGCAACGCGGAAGGCGTTGCTCCTGGACCACTTGATACTACAACTACAACTACTATCAACTCGCGGGAGGCAATTTGCGATGCATGAGGTAATTCATTATTTAGTTGTGTCCTTTTGGACGGAAAAATTCCAAAACTCTCATGACTGCCGCCTATCCACCCGCGAGACTAACGTACAGTGAAGTAAGTGCCATTTCTGAAGCAAATGAAATGATTCACGAGGGAGAGCAATTAAAATCTGAGAGGCATGTCGCATGCATATAATTGCAGCAATAAATGTTGCGTGTTTACCGATTACATTGCAAAGTTGCAGACTAATGCCAATAAACTATCACGCGAAATGCCTCTCACGATTTTAAGAGCGTATCAAATTGGACAAAATTAATGACTCAAAAACCACTACAACAATTATGAGACCAATGCCTGCGCTTCAGATAATTTTAGCGTAACTTTGCTTTCAAATTAATTTTAGGCGTTAAAGGTGAATGTTTAGATCAATAGAAAAGCCTCTGAACTACTAAAAACTTGTTGAAAATCTTGTGCGCTGCTGAGGTGCTGGGTTGCTCCATGTTGGGGCAGATGCGGCGAAGAATGTCCCACGGTGGCAGAATGATGGAGGATTCTTGAGGCGTTGCATTTTTCAAACTTCGCAAGAGTTGTTGATTGAAACGCTTATGACTTATAAGAAACTTTTCGGCAAATGACAATAAAATATGAATATGGCAGATTACTTTAGTGACCGCCTTGGGCGCATGGAGAAGCTGCCTTCAAAAAGCAATCAAATCATAATGATATTCCTTGAGGAGGAACAAAGTCGTAAAAGCGAGTTTCATCAAAGTGACACGAAAAATTCAATTAATTGTGCCTTGGGGACACGGCAACTAAATATGACATACTGCTTATGGCAACTAAATGAGGCCACAATTTGGGCAAACTGCTTTGCAATCACGTTGCAGGATGAGCTGATCCTCTTCTCTCTTGTTATGTCGCTGAGTTTTTATTCGACTTTTATTCCCGACGGTCAGTGTGCAGGATTCAAACACCGACCCCTGCGGCCCAGCGGCCCTGCGCCGGGGCCCGTGCAAGCCAACACATAAACGCTGCGAGAAGGTTAACTTGTCCGACACTTTTATAGTTCGTGTTCTCGGCTTTTATTTTTCGATTCCCTTAACGCGGCCTCCTCCTGTCTACAGTTTGCAAGTTTGCAGAGATGCACCCACTCGCGCGCTTCCTAGGAGAAGTAAATTGGAATGGATGGCGCGGAAACGGGTTTGCGTTGCGTCACCCAATCTGGAGTCGATTTGACGAGCGCGCGATCTCGCCGAGCGGAGATGAAGCATGTTCGACCAAGTTGGCGCGGCATTGCAACAACCCGTTGCGACTTTGAGCGTGCGTTCCGTTTTCAGTGGAAACGGCGATCATTTCGCGACTTTACTCGCAAGACTGTGGTGGACGCGAGTAGAGAAAGGATCCGCCGACCGAGAGGTAGAGACACACAATTATGATTTGGTTTACCGGCGATAAAGATATTTTGAGGTTTGATTTACGGTCGGAACTCTTTGTGCCGACTGCCTGCCTGCCTGGCAGAAGGGCGATGCCAGCAGCCGAACAATGCTTTTGGTCTCTCTCGCTCTCGTTGGGTGTTCCGTCCGAGAGAGCGAGCTTGACTACAGTGCCGTGGGAGGCAGACGACACGCCGTCGCCATGGCAACCGTGGAAATTGACCGGCGGTCGGTCGGCATGTGAGAACGGCGGGCCTTTCGGAGCGACTCGGCCTCGCTCCTTGACGCGCTGCTACAAATTTGGCGCGCAGCCGCGCACGGAGTGGAGGAGCGGCGTGGCGGACCGCGCATGGAGTGGAGAGGCGGTCCTCCACGGGCGTCTGCCCGCTGGTCATCATGGCAGGCGAAAAGGAATTAAAAAATGAAATACAGCCAGCCGTTAAAAAAAGGGTTCCTTCCCGGTCGCCCTGCCCGAAGCCCAACTCCAGCAGATTGGGCGTAAAGAGCGCACTTCGGAAAAAGGGAACCTGGCGGTCGGCCCGCGGCTAATTTGAAACGAGTGTAACTACCATTTGATTCGAGAACTTTGTAGAAGGCTGTGGCCTTCGCCGCAAAAAAACCAAGAGCAACAACAAAGGAGTGCGAAAGAAGACGGGTGACTTCCGGCAGCGAGAAGTGCGGTGGCTTAATGGGCGAGGTGCGTCTCTTGCAGTCAATTGCAATCGATGCGTTAGATTGGGCTGGACAAGCTAATGGTGGCCCACCTGATTGATTCCCCCCTCCCTCTGGCCCACGTGTGGTCGCAGCAGGCAGCTGGATCCACGTCAAACGGCGATAAACGTTCATTTATGGCTTTTAAATTAGTGATCACAAGAACGCCTCGCGGTGGCTTTCCTCAATAAAGGACACCTGCCTCTCTCTCTCTCTCTCTCTCTCTCTCTCTCTCTCTCTCTCTCTCTCTCTCTCTCTCTCTCTCTCTCTCTCTCTCTAGCACTGTGTTTAACATTTTCAGTGCGCGTCAATTAAGACTCGCGGTTTCAAATCCGAGGAATGCGATTCCGAGAGACGGTTTCGTCGCCCTGTCTCTCTCGCGCTCATGGGGCGTCCCGTACAGGTGCGAGAGAGGCAGGGCGAACCGATACAATTACAGTGAACAGGGAAACGCGCGTTGGGTAATTGCAGAGACACTTTGTGTCTCGCAACAAACTGCCTTCCGACTTTTATACGCGACCGCTAATTTACAGTGATGCCCGCTCCGCCGATGACAGGGAGAGAGAGAGAGAGAGAGGGGGGGGGGAGAGAGATACAGAGAAAGACAGAGAGTGTAAATCCGCGTCCCGAATAAGCTGACCACTGCTTTATGGGTCGCTTTAATGTCCCAAGACGGGGCAGTGCATTGTGGGGCACGCGGCACTCGCAGCGAGCGAACTATCGGTCAGAGAGAGAGAGAGAGAGAGAGAGAGAGAGAGACAGAAGAGAGATTGACCAGAATGCGGGGCAACACAGAAATGTCGCATGCGACGTCAGCCTTGCGCACTAAATGTCTTACAGTGAAAGGTAGGAAGCACTAACATACAGTCAACATTTTCTCGAAATAAATTCAAGAAAACTCCAATAAGATAGGCCTACGGTTCAATGAACTTTCAGAGGTAAGTTTCAAATAGTGCAAGACAAGGTCAGCCGCGCCACCATGTGGAGAATTTTCACCATAAGGCTTCTAAAGTGTTCCTACTTGCACACCAAACAGTGTGCCGCCAACACGGCGCAGCGCGGAGCTGTGTTGTTGTGAGTGAAGTCCTGGAGGCGCTGGGTAGCTCCGGGTCGGGCACGGCCTATGCCACCGCACCTTCCCCGAGGCGCCACCCAGCAGCCTTGCAGCAGGATTAGTTAGTACCGCCACTGCAAAAAGGGGGGACTTCACTGAGAATCCAAAGGCTGTGACTTTTGTCTCAAAGGGTTTCAACTCGTCCATCATAGCGCTTTGTTTCTCAGTGCAGTCCATCCCGGTCCATCCTCAATGTGCGGGCAAGAGTTCCGATCTTCAACTAGTGCCGCTGGACTCTGGGTGAACAGCGCAGAGCAGCCACTGGCGGCCACCATCGATAGAGAAGTACATTCCTGACTTGGCCGACGTCTCGAAACAGTCCCAGGACACACGCGTGCATCATTACTCGAAGCCCAGTCCAGCCCTCGACGACAAGGGAACCTCCTCCCGCCTTAATTTTATCTTCCACAAGCAACCCCGACCCAGCCCAGCCTGGCCCCAGCCCCACTTAGCTCGCCCAGATATGTTTACTCACTAGTTTTACGAGCGCGTTCTTGCCCACTCTTTGCACGACTGCAAGAAATGCCTCTCATTGTGTCCTGTAATCTTTTATCGCTTTTACGGGCTTTAAATGACCGGTTTTGCGCAATGCACAAACTCCCACCCGTTAACCCGCGGAGCCGATCGCAATAAACGGGCTGCAGACTGATTCCGAGAGTCGCGTTCGTCGCTCTGTCTCTCTCGCACTCACGGGCCGCCCCGTATGGGTGCGAGAGAGACAGAGCGACTCTGCATCGAAGGGGCGGTTGGAACGGGTTGGCGCGCAAACGGCAAAAAGGCTAGGAAGGAAGCCCCGCGTCGCAGCGCTGCTGCTGCAGTGTAAAACGAATCGTTTCGATCAAATCGTAATTGGAAAAGCGACGCCACGGCCAATATTTGCCAAAGACGGAACGAAAGAAGCTCGCGGAATGCCGCTGCCATGCACGTGCACCGTAATTACAACAGGCGGGGTCTCTGTCTCTGTCTCTCTCGCACTCGCGGGGCCGGCCCAGGCGGGTGCGAGAGAGACGGAGCGACGAAGCGCGGAATCATCCGTCTGACTTCGGGGGAGAAAAAGCGCCAGTCCGAGACAAGACGCGTTCCATTAGGCAGACATTACGGGGCGAGTCAAAGTGGGGAGTCTAGTCGAACCCAGCCATGTAGTTGTTGTTGATCATGCTGTTGTTGTTGATGATGGTGATGAAAATGACGGGTGATCCTCTTCGCTCTTCACGCCCGCCAAAAGAGATATAGATGATTAAACTTTACGTTTAGGAAATGAAACTTAAAAAGAGTAAATTGACATTTCTTTCAAGAACTTGAAAAGTTAATATCGAGAAGTTTAAATTCAATGTTTCAAGGACTTTAAATGCAATATGAAGAGTTCAAAATTTAATATTCATTCATTGAATAGACTGAGAAAATGATAGCTGAATATAACTTGAGCGCAAAATTGTAACTCGACTGATGATAATTTTACGAAGGGCGTCTTATTGACGATGGCAGGTTAAAATGCAGCAGACGACAGGCAGCAGCGCAACATTTTGTAAAGTCAAAAAATGAAGAGGCATTGCAAAGGACCAAACCGAGATAGGAAGATTCCATTCGTAAACAAGTCAAAACTCAAGGAGCAGTTTTGAACAAAATAGTGAAGCAGGCATGATCAAGAACAAGATGCAGTGTTGTAGCAAGGTCTCACCCTCTAAAAGCAGATTTTTCACTTCTTCGTAATCCGAGCCGTGGTCTTTGAGGACGACGTAGATTAGAGGCAGCGCGACGGGGGGAAAGTTAAATTTTTCCACAAGCCTCTGTATTGACTCTCTGTGGACTCGCCCGTTCTCTCGTCCATTTCTACCTGCAACAAACAAAACAGAGCGGCTTCGTCAAGGACACTGGTAAAACTGCGGCGTTGCGCTTCATTCAAGCATACGACGAGGCTTGAAGGACTAAGAGTTGCACCTTTGCGCGTCCATAACACCATCCCCATGCCAGTCAGTAGCAAGACGTGTCAGAAGGGAGAAGGGACATGGCAAGTGGACATGAACATGCTGGGCAAACGGCTCGACCGCCTGGACCAGCAGAACGAACGAACGAACGCACCCCGCCGGCTACGCCTGCAGTAAAGATCCCTCGCATCCCACGAAGAGCCCGCTGCGAGACAACGGCACGGCTCTCAAGATATGCGTCGCGGTGGCCGTCTGCGATCATGGTGCATGATGAATGGGCCAAGGCTTCGTCTCGCATTCATGCCCCCCCCCCACACACACACACAGAGTGTAGGCCCCCGAGGGGAGTGGGAAATCTGCGGAGAATAAAAATGCCGCTGCACTGCAAGTGCATCCTCGCGTCTTGCGGCTGCGCCAGCGGTGCCGGCTCCGCTGCACCGCAACGGGTCGATCAAGGTGGGAGTGGCCGCGCCGAGGCCCCGCCCACCGCGGGGTCCGGGGGCCTCGCGCGCCTCGCGCGGAGGGGCCCCACCAACGGCCCCCACCAACGGCCCCACCACGCCACGGGCCCGGCCCGTGCAGCCCGCCCGCCCGCTGGAGAGGGGGAAGAGCTTTGCATGCAAGGTGCGCCACCCTGTCGCGAACTGGACCGGGAAACTGAGTAAAGGCGCGGGGAAAATGAGGGATTTGGCGCGGAGGTCGGAGGTTCGTCGTCGGCGAGGTGTCTGGCGGCGGCGGCGCGGCAACAGTGCGCGGCGTAATGGAATGCGCGGCCACGGCGGCCACGACGGCCACCTAGGCAGTAAGGATGGAACAATCGAACCGCCGTGGAGGACGCGTGAGTCATACGCCCCGGGCACGCCCCGCCGGCCCGCAGTCCGCGGCCGTCTTCAGGCTGCTTCCCAACGGAGTGGTTTCCGACGCTCCGTCTCTCTCGCGCCCCGACGGGACTGGGACGCCCCGGGAGTGCGAGAGAGGCCCGTTCAGCCTGCGGAGCGAGGGAGGCCGCCGGCCGCACAGAGGTGCGTCGCACTGCGAGGGGCGGCCTACCTGCCAGGCGCTACGGCCGGCCGCAACCAAAAACAGCTTCTGCAAGATTCTCGCGCCAGTCGAGGAAACAGCTGCTCCAAGTGACCAAACTTGAGGCATGGAACGTTCACGAGAAGCCTGACGAGAAGCCCGCCCCCGCGCCGCCCCCCCCTGCAGGTCGGCCCAGCCAATGGGAGGCGGCCCGCCCAGCGACGCCCAGCGACGCCCAGCGACGCCCAGCATGCAGGCCGGGCTGCGCAGGGTCGGGTAGAGAGCCGGGGCCGCTGGGCCGCTGCATCGCCCGGCCTCGCCCCCCGCGGCTCCCATTGGCTGCAGCCTCCCCTTCCCCGGCGCGGCCTCCTCCACGGCCTCGGCCTCCTCCACGGCCTCGGCCTCCTCCACGGCCTCGGCCTCCTCCACGGCCTCGGCCTCCTCCACGGCCTCGGCCTCCTCCTCGGCCTCGGCCTCCTCCACGTCGTCGACCTCCTCCACGTCCTCGGCGGCCTCCTACGCGAACTCCTCCACGACCTCGGCCCCAGCCGCTAACGGTTAAGTAAATCCTGTTAACGCCGCCAACGCCCGCCATCCACGCACCGACGTCGGCGGCGGAGACGACGGCCACCTGCAGGCTGACAGGCCTCCGTCTGTCTCTCTCGCACCTTTACGGATCGTCCCATGCGTGCGAGAGAGACAGCCCGACGACGACGGCCACCTGCCGGGAATGGACCGCGGCCGTACCGCCGGATCGGCCTGGCGCGGTAAACGCGGCGATAACACGGCGCCGCGCGGTGGCCGTCGCGCTGTCTCTCTCGCACTCGCGGGGCGTCCAGTAAAAGTGCGAGAGAGACAGAGCGACGAAGCATGGGGTCGCCACCACCGGCACCCGGCGGCAACAGGGAACGTGTGCAAATAACCCCGGGGGAAAGGTCGCCGTTGGCGAGCGGCTAGTCGCTCTGTCTCCACGCACCCTTATGGAGAGCCTCATGAGTGCGAAAGAGACAGAGCGACAAACCGACTCGTCTCGCCGCCGCCAACCTTGTTGCCCTCCAATCCTCCGGTCTCGTTACCATCCGCACTCTCGGCCCGTAGGCGAAAATATCGTAAAAATCCGTTCGGCGCGCGGCGGCCGGCGGCGGGGCTGGCAGCCCCTGTTATTTGAGCCTCGGCCGTAAAACGGACTCTTCTAATGGCTGCACCTCCGTGCTTCGTGCTCCGTGCTCCGCCACTGCACGGCCATCAGACGACCCATCCGCCAAGGCGTGCCAGCCCTTCCCTTTCGGCGGCCCGGCGGCCAAAAACCACAAGGCGCGCCACTTTGTTCTCCAGCGCCACCACTCTGTCTCTCTCGCACCCACGCGGGACCGTGCCGCACGCCCTGCGAGTGCGAGAGAGACGGAGCGCGTTGGAAATTGCTCACAAAATACTCGCCGCCTCCCGGGCCGCCGCGCCGCCGCCGCCGCCGCCGGGGTTCGGCCGGACGGGAAACAGAGAGACAGTGACACAAAATCGTCCGGAGGAGGGACTAATTGTGTACCCGACCGGCGAAACTGTCTGCCGGCGGGCGGCGCGGCGGACAGCCAGTCAGTCAGGCGGCGGGCTCTTCCATAATTACAACAAGAATGAAATCGTGTCGAAAAATGAAGCAGATTCTGTATGCCGATAGGCAGCGAGTCATTACGCCGAGCGTTCCCGCGAAACATCCCATTTGCGTACAGCGACACAGGATTATTACCGTCATTATGCAAAAGCGGGCGAGAATCTAAGTAATTGGCGGGGGCCGTATACTTTTTTATTGCCGGTGTGGTACCGCCACCGCGGCGACGCTACCCGCGGCCCGCCCCGGCCAATAGGCCACTCGGAACAAACACTCGGCACTGACCACGTCATGGGCTTGCTGAATAGACGGACAGTGGGCTAGAAGACCGGCGGACACGTTGGGAGCTCCAGAGTCGCTAAATGGGACTCGAACCGAACGTGTGACCCCACCAATGGATTGCTCTCCGAACGAGGAATCCATTGGTGGGGTCACACGTTCGGTTCGAGTCCCACTTGGCGACTCTGCAGCTCAAAACGCGTCGAGAGTTATGGCCACTGGCGCCGGTCTTCTGGGCCACTGTGCGCTTCCTCGCTCAGCTCGGCGCCCGGCGAGGTAGGCACCCCATCGTACGCGGCGCGTCGGTACCGCGTGCTACCGCGCGCCAGCCCCGCCAGCGGCAGCACCGACAGAGCGAGAGATACAGCGAGTAATCAGCATGGGAAACAGTGCCTACAATGTACCACATGAGGGCTGTCGACCCAGGGCGGTACACTCCTTGCCAAGAGTGCGGGCGCCGGCCGGGCCGCCTCGCCGATACGGCTTATCACAGCCGATACGGGGGCATGGGCGACTCTCCCTGCTCTCCCTCGGCCGTCCTGGCGGCCAGCACACTGCTTCCGAGAGTCGTCGCTCTGTCTCTCTCGCTCTCGTGGGGCGTCCCGTATGGGTGCGAGAGAGACAGAGCGACGAAATCGACTTCCGGAAGCAGTCTCCTGGCAAGGCCTCGCCAGCCGTTGCGACCAAGTGAGAGAGAGGGCCTCGGTGGCTAGAGGGAGCGGGACTCGACGAAAAACCCAAATATCTGTCAAGTCCATGTGGTGTGGCCAGTTCATTTTCAAGATGCGACAAGTGCATCGTGAGTGCCTATTTGTGGGTCAATGACACCGCCTCCTGGACCTAGGGACGTGTGAATTGTTCGAAATCGAATCGCATCGGTCTAGAGGTGCCGAATTTCGTAGCGCCTTATGGACGCTGACACTGTAAAACCATCTGCTGGGGTTCTCAGGAACATAGGCCAATTTCGAGGAGAACCTCCTGGAAAATCTCCTGGGATTCTCAGGAACATCCGTCAATGCTTAGGAGATGGTTTCAGCGCGAGGTTTCGAGACGCTTTCGGTCCAGCCGGCACGCGAAACGCGAGCAACACAAATAGAGCCTGGTTGCTGCTGTGCCCGAGTGTACCCCGCAGTGGGTCGGGGAGGAGTAGCTGCAGATATGGGCCGGCCGGGCCGGGCAGTACTGCCTGCCTCAACACGCCGGCCGCTGGGCAGGGCGGGGCAGTGTGCCGGCAAGGGCCCAGGGCTCGCGTCACCGCCGAGCCAAAGCCCAAGGCCGATACGCAGCAGCCATCGACAGGCACCGACACGTTGGCCTAGATCATCACCTCCACAGTGGGCCACAAGACCGATGGAGGCGGTCAGAATCCCGCGGGCGCGTTTTGAGCTGCAGAGAAGCGAACTGGGACTCGGACCGAACGTGTGACCCCACCAATGGATTGCTCTCCGAACGAGAAGAACGCATCTTGCCATTTCCAGGAATCTGACTTTGAACGGGTGAGGCTGGTGCGTGCCGCGTCCTGCGCTAATAATGCCGGTCCTGAGAGTGTACCTCCCCGCGGCGGGGCGCGGCGGGGCGCCGGCGAGGTCCTGGCCCGCGCGGACTGGCGGCCTGCCAGAGCTGATTTGGTACAAAGTAGTGCGAGTGTGATCCTTCGCCTGGCCGGCCACGAGATGCAGTGTACGGAACGCACGCAGCGCGGCACGCGGCACGCCACCAGGAAAAGCCCCATCGAGCGAGAAAGAGACCCAATAGACTGATTCCGAGGGTCTCGCTCTGTCTCTCTCGCACCTACACGGGACGCCCCACGAGTGCGAGAGAGACAGAGCGACGGAATCGGTGTGCGGTGGGACCGAGGCCGCGCGGGGACGCGTGACGCGTGTGAGGCGACCGCAGCGGACTCATTCCGACAGTTTTTCGCGTCGCTCTGTCTCTCTCGCGCTCGTGGGGCGTCCCGGGGAGGCGCGAGAGAGACAGAGTCCGCAGCCCTATCAATCAGCCGCGATTGGCACAAAGTAAAGTTGCGACAGGACGGTGGGTGGGTAATCTCGCTGGGGCCGAGCACGCCACTCGCGGTCGCCAAGTCGCCTAGCCCGCGGGTCGCGGCGCGGGGCGTAGCGGACCGGGGTGGGCGCGCAGCACACCGCAGGCAGTGGCGGATCCGGGGAAGGTCTCAGGGGGATGCGCAAAATAACACTATTTGCCCACAAACAGTGGCGAAAAGCCCTTGGCGCACGGCCTTCCTGCCCGAGGCCTTGTAGGCCGTGCCGCCGTGGTGCCGCCGTGCCCCTGCTGCAGGCCGTGGTCGTGTCAGTGTGGTGGTCGAGCCAGTCCGGCACCGCACGCAGCGAAATACGACACCGCGTGCCCAGCGGGGATCCGAATGCCACCCCGGCTC
The DNA here is from genome assembly GCF_012932325.1 of Thrips palmi. Lineage (NCBI taxonomy): Eukaryota > Metazoa > Arthropoda > Insecta > Thysanoptera > Thripidae > Thrips > Thrips palmi. The sequence continues at coordinate 7,361,170 of NW_023144623.1, forward strand.
GCCGGCCGAATCGCACAAACTGCAACAACATTCCGACGGCGACTTTGATTGAACCAGGTCAGACACAGCGTGGTGCAGCAAAAGAAGGCCAACGGACTCTCATGAGGAGAAAAAAAATGCCATCCAATACAAGAAAGCAAAAAAAATTAAATAATCTGAGCAAAACTGAAACCTGGGAAAAAAATGAAGGAGACGACGAAAAATCAAAAAATTACGCGGGAAATGTTGCGTATAAGACATTGGAACCCAGCTATTAACTTTGTGCGCTCTGAGCTTTTTACCGGCACGCACCCACACACACAGACACCCACTGACAGATTCTCTCTCTCTCTCTCTCTCTCTCTCTCTCTCTCTCTCTCTCTCTCTCTCTCTCTCTCTCTCTCTCTCTCTCTCGCACACACACGAGGCGACCAACCGCAGGGCTGGCCCTGCCCTCCGCCCCAAAGCCCCGCGCGGCGAATGGGCTGCCGTCTCCCTAATTAGTGGCTAATGCACCCCGGCACGGCCAACGGGGCTCCACGGGGGGCGTGGCTTGGCGTGGCCCGGCGTGGCGTTGCCCTTGGTATCGTCTGCCCTGCACCAGTGGCGCCCTGCCCCATAAACTCGCTGAATTTAGCGCCCAAACTCGCAGACTCGCAGAGGGAGGCGGGGCCGGGGGCCAGTATGCCTTATTCCACCTCCCCCGCCCCCGCCTCGGTAAAAAGTGCTAAGGCAACAACAACAAATGCCAGTGTTGAAACAAAAAGAACGAAAACGACGAAGTGAGACGCCAGATGAGAGATGTCCGCGCGGCTTATCAGCGCCGGGATCCGCAGAGATACCAGTTTTTGAATGTTCGCGCCACGCCGCGGGTAGCCGGGACGGCCTGGTCGAGCTGCAGGCATCCTGCAGGCAGCCTGCACGCCCCGTCCCATACCGACCGCCACTTTCAATGAATAACGATATTCACCTCTCCGGAGATGAACGCCGGCAGCACCAAATGACGAAAACCTTGTTTTTTCCCCTCAACCGTGACATTTCCCTCAAATGAGTGAGTAAAAAACGCGCGCCGCGTCCGTTCCGTCTTTCTCCTCAATAAATTTTACAAGCTTATAATTTTCAGTCACACTTTGCCTGATTTAAGACCCGTATCAGTTCCGGAGGGTATACTTTTATCATCACGTTACCGCCCCGGCGGTCCTTCTTTTTGGTAACGGACACACACACACGCGCGCACACGCACAGAGGCTTGAGCCCGTGCTGAATACATTACCCTGATCCGACTCAATCCGCACCGTTTGAGCCTCGTTCGGCGTCCCAGAAAGGCTCGCAAGCGTCGCAAAAAGACACGCGGTTTGGCCCGTCCTCGGACACAACAACAACAACAACAACAGAATGGCGTGGAGAGCAAAACGGCGTCACCGCCGAGACCAGGGTGCCAGTATCGTCTCCTTGCTTTGTATCTCTTCGAAAATGATGACCGAATCGAATGGGGGTCGGACTGGCCGGGACCGGACAACTGATTCCGAGAGTCGTTTTCGCCGCCCCGTCCCTCACGCACCTGGAGGAGACGCCCCGTGAGTGCGAGAGAGACAGAGCGACGGGAAAACGACTCTCGGTATGAGTCTGCGGTGCTCCGGACGAGACTCGAAGGAAGGCGTCCCCCCCCCCCCCCCCCCAACCCGAACGGCCCGAATCGACGTTTGACGAGCCGAACGATTTTCAGTGTCGCGACGCAGTCTCCTCGCTCGGACACCTTGGACCCGATTTCGCGCGCGCCGCCGTCCGTGACGGGAGACAAACGAAAGTCCCGACAGAGTGGCACAAAGGCGCTCGACTTTGTGACCGGGATGTGACCCGGCCTAAAGCGGGGGGCCGGTCATTAGACCAAGCTCAGATTGATCGCAAAGACAGTATTTGTCAACAACGACAGTTTTTGGCCCGTCCCGTTTATTTTTTGTAAAAAAATGACGGAGGGACGGGCATATAGTATGATCCCTGCTGCACTGAAAAAAAAGTCTAGTTAAAAGTACTAGACTGTTCCTAGTTAAACGAGCACCGGTAATAATAACTAAAAACCTTGTAGTTTTCACTAGATTTTCAGTTATATCTACTAGCATGGGTATGGTAACATTTACCAGACGTCTAGTTAATATTCCTGGTAAATTTAACTAAACTGCTTAGTAATTGTCGTCAAATTTAAAATTGCAATAGACTAAATTTTAACAATGCGTCTTGAATCCCTTTGGTTCCCTGCGATATCCAAAGCAACGTTTAGCAGCCGGAAATGCCACTCCTTCAGCTGCCTTAGGTGAGCGGCAAAACGATGCGCAGTGTCATCGGGCGGGGACACTCGGCTCTCACATGTGGCGTGATAGCGCAGTGGTAACGAGCTTGGCTCGTAAGTGGAAGATCGGTGGTTCGATCCCGGCAGAAGCGAACCGGAAAATACTTCTTCTCAGCTTTACGATCTCCCAGCGTACATGTGGGGGCGTAGAGTTGAGAAATTACATTTTCTTCTTCTGCTTTGTCTTTTTACAATTCAAAATTTTTACTAGAAGTTTAGTTAATTTTACTAGATTGGGGGTCTGATGGCATGGTAAGGTTTACCAAGAATCTGGTTATTTTTACTAGACAGATATCAACTAGGCAGTCTGGTATTTGTAACTAGATTCCTTGTTGGTTCCTATTCAATTAGACTGTCTGGTAATTGGCACCAAAATCCTAGTTGCTGTAACTAGACTTTTTTTTCAGTGTGTGCGTCCGTTCGTTCGTTCGTTCGTCCGTCCGTCCGAGGACTTCCCGTGGTCCGATCTTGACCAAATTTGGTATGCAGCCTCCTTGGGTGACCCTAAGAACCGCCCGGTGGCATCAAATCCGATCCGAGCCCCGGGGGCGCTGCTGCAGGTGCATCATGGTCTACATGGGGTCGAGGAGGATCTCGGCAACGGATGCAGCTAGGAGGGCATGTAGGGGTATTTTTGGAATCGGGGCGACGAGAGAAAACCAATGGTGCCAGTTTCGAGCGAATCGGAGAACTTCGGACCCGGGTTCAAATCCCAGCGGAGTATTTTTTGAACATTCTTTTTATTCGAGTTTTTGCATTGTTTTTGATGTTTTCGAGGGTGCTGATGACGAAAACGACATTTATTTTAACCCCAGACTCAGATTTAATACCCGTCAGGGTCAAACATAGGCGAAATTCGTACGTTTCTTAATGTACGGGACGGGCCAAAGTTGCCGATGTATATCGCTACTTTTCCTGTTATTTCAATCACAACGACTATTACACCGACTGTTTTTAAAATTCGCTGACTGTTTTTCAATTCACACCGACCATACTTTTCAGTTGCACTCACTACTTTTCAATTCACGCCGAAGACCTCCCCCCCCTCCCCCCTCCACACACAGACAAACACACCTCTCGCGCCACGCCGCGAGTCGGCAGCCAGTGATGAATTAATTCATTTGTCGTAATAAGCGGTCCGGGGCGCTGCTCAATGAATTCATCTGGAATGCATGGCGCTGTGAGCGAGCGCCCGCGGTGGGGTCTAATTAATTAAAAGCTGGTGGCGCGCCAGGTGGCAGCAGCAGCCGCAGTCGCTTCGTTTTCTTTTATCGCCGTTTTGTCGGCTAAAATGTCGCAAAGGCGAAGCAAAGAGAGGTTCGTTGACGACGCGGATGCAATACAAGCAACACCGGCCTGTCACTTTCCTAGGGAACACTTTCGTCTCACAGAGAAAAGTATGCGCCTGCCATAACAGAGTAATTTTAGCATCTCACGATTTGAGAGTTATTGAATTTGAAATGCATTTTTAAGGGAAGGAGTGCGAACGCGCCTCAATGTTTCTTTTTGTTTTTGTTTTTTCAAGAAACGATCTTAGAATGCCATATTGAGCGGGTTGGTCGTCGCGACAATTTGTCCAGAAAGAATCGCGACGGGCGTTGTTGCGTTAGCCGGGCGGTTACGACCGGGGGCGCTGCTGCCGCTAGAGGGAGAGAGAACAGACGGACAGACAGACAGACAGACAGGCAGACAGACAGACAGACAGACAGACAGACAGACAGGCAGACAGACAGGCGGGCGGGAAGGTGGGCAGAGCAGTCGCGGCTCCGCCGGGCTCGGCCGTCTGCAGACGCGTTGTGGACGCATGCTCGTAAAATCCACCGTAGTTAGACTCGGTGGCTGAGTGGCTGCCAGCCCCGTCCGTCCGTCCCGGCGGTGACTGCCAGCCCCGTCCGACCCGCCGCGGCCCGCCGCAAGTGCAGCAAGTGCAGCAAGGTCTTCTTGCCCTGGCGGCGCGGCGTAGCGTCGCCCAGAGGGCGGCCGCGGCGGCCCTGGCTTTGCCTCGGCTGCACACTGATTCAGAGTCTGTCTCTCTCGCACTCAAGGGGCGTCCCGTGTGGGTGCGAGAGAGACAGAGCTACGACTCTCGGAATCAGTCTGCGGGATCAGTGTGGGAGCGAGACGGGGTGCTCTTCATAACGGCTGTCGCGTTATTACGCGGATATATGTCACTGTACCGCGTCGCGCCGTGCCGTGCCGTGCCGTGCCGTGCCGCGTACCGCACCTTCCATCGTAAAGGAGAGTGGGTCCAGACGAGGTGGCGTGGCCGCGCGCATTCCAACGCCGAGCCGCGATGACCGTTCGGTTCCAAGGCGAAGGAGGAGGGGGGAGAGCGAGGGGAGAGAGGGAGAGAGAGAGAGAGAGAGAGAGAGAGGGAGAGAGAAGCCAGGAAGCCATGGCAGCATCCCACCGCGCTGCGCGAGGGGGCAAAAACTCGCGCAATCATGTGTACACGGCCTCCGAAATCACACGCGAATCATTGAGAATCACGCGAAATCAAGCAATCCGAAATCAGCCAAAATCACTAAAATCTACCGAAATTAGGCAGAATCACACGAAACCAGGCCAAATCAGTCCGAAATCATTTCTTTCCGAACACAATCACACGCAATCACGCTCAACATCACCCTGGTGCGTCGTGAAAAAAGGCAAAATCAGCCATGAAATCAATTAAAACCATGCGCAATCATTGCGTTTTCCGAATCATGTGTACACGAAAATCCCGAGTTTTTGGCCCCTCGGCGCTGCGTCGCGCCGCGCCCGGGCCAAGCAGACCGTCGTTGGAGGGGCCTGGGCCGGGCCTGGGCCGGGCCATGGCCTTCCCTGCCCTTCCCTCCTAGGGCCGGCTGCTGGCGGGGCTGGCGGGGCTGGCGGCGCGGCGGCTGCCTAGAGTCCGCGACCTAGCCCAACGCGGCAGAGGATCGCAAGCCGCGCAAGCGGAGCAGGAGTGGGGGCGAGACGCAGACGCACTGACGCACAGCGAACCGTTGTCGAGGCGTCTCTAGCGAGCGTCTCCTCGCCGCGCTCTCTCACGCACACGCCAGAGAGAGAGAGATAGACAAACAGATGTGACGGTGCACACGGCCGGCGAAACGCCGGGAGGGCAGGCAAGCCCGCCGAACGCGGGTGCGCTCGTGCTGCCTTCTTGCCAGGCGGTAGTGCGCCGGAGAGAGACAGAACAAGAGGAGAGCGAGGAGCAGGAGGAGAGAGAGAGAGAGAGCGCGCGCGGCTGGACCGTGAGGAGGAAGTGCACGTCGGGGTGCTCTCAGCGGGGCGCGACGTGAGGCGACCTTAAGTGAGAATGACACGGGAGGACACACTGCCAGCAGCGACAGCCGCGGCGACCAATCAGAAGGAGGCTTTTCCAGAGCGTGCCTGGAGTTGTGGAGAGATCGCAGCGTCGCAGCGTCGCGGCCACGAGGAGAGGCCCGGCAACGAAGACGGACAAGCAGTTGCCGTATCGACAGGACGGTCTCTCTCTCTACGTGGCACTGTCGGCACGGGTCGCGCGGACGGAAGCTGGCGCGGTATCACAGTGCCTTGATTCCGAGAGTCGTTTTCGTCGCTCTGTCTGTTTCTCTCGCACTAATGCGACGCCAAGGATGGGTGCGAGAGAGACAGAGCGATGAAGACGACTTTCGGAATCAGTCGCTACTGCAGAGCCGCACCGCAATGCTTGGCCATTCACCGCACCTCTATGACCCCCGCAGCTTCAATGGCTAATCCCGCGTCCTGCAGTGCAGCCTCTGTCTCTCTCGCACTCACGGAGCGCTCCCATGAGTGCGAGAGAGACAGAGCGGAGACGATGGTCTCGATGGCGACTATGCGACCGCACATTGCAACGCGCAACATCGCCTCTTCGCACCTCCATATCGCCGCCACCACACCGTCGGCTGCCCCCGCGCACTACACACTTGCAAAAAAAAAAATTGGCTGCACCTGCACGAGGAAAACTAGCCAAATGGTTTTCAGAGAAAATCTTTGCGTCCAAACCGGTTTCTATGTTATTTATCCGAAAAAGTTGGCTTCGGTAATCCTGCCTCTGGGTTACGCGCATACCAGACACATTCCTCGTGGCTTAGCAGGCGGCGGTGATTTGGCGGGGCGGGCAGGCGTCGTACGCACGTTCACTTCGCGGGCCAGCCAGCCAGCCGGCCAGTCAGCCAGCCTGTCAGTCAGTCAGCCAGCCAGCCCGATTCCGAGAGTCCTTTCCATCGCTCTGTCTCTCTCGCACCTACACGGGACGCCCCATGAGTGCGAGAGAGACAGAGCGACGAAGAGGACTCTCAGCCTCCTGGCTGCAGCCCACCGCCGCCCGCCAAATATTCGTCCACATGTCGTCTGTAAACAAAGTTGCGACGGAGCAACGGCCGTCGAACGACTTCCACGGATGCTCCCCCCCCCCCTGCCCCCTCCCCCTCCCCTCCCCCTCCCCTTCCCCTCCTGCGACCGGTCCCATCCCATCCACCGCTGCAGCCAGCCAGTACCCGTCGTCCACTACCTTGAGCAGGAGGCTGTTTTTTATCCACCGTCGCACAGGTCGAGACACTAGTAGAGCATCCAACCGCCCGGCCGCCCGTTCATTGCTCAATTAACAGTGCCGTGTGCAGTAACAACAACAAATATGACCACGAAAAAAGGGACAACAAAGACAGAAACCGGAGGCAGTAGTTCCGACTTGCGGCGAAGGTGGTTCGCAATGCAACACGTATTTAGCGTGCAGCGGTCCCTCACTACGCCACTTGCCGCCGTACGCCCGCTGGCACTCACACACCTACACACACACGCGCGCGCGCACACACATACACACATGTTGCAGCCGCAAGAAAAATAGAGACGGCACGCAAAGTAAAACGACCCCCCGCCGCGGCGACAGGCGAGTCCCGTGCGGCCACCCGTCAGTCTCTCTCTCTCTCCTCTCTCTCTCTCTCTCTCTCTCTCTCTCTCCGCGAACGCACTCCGAAAGGGAGGGGGAGGGGGTTAAAATATTTTTGAACCGCTTTTGTTTTGACAAGTGACCAAAGTTACGGCAGGGCAAGTGCGCGGCGCGAGGCGGGTGAGCTGGTAGCTGGTGTGTCCACGCCGCCCGCCGGCGGCAACGAAAAAGAAAAAGAAACACATTTAAATATCTTCTTCGGCGCCACCGCGCGTGCACGGTACACACGCCCAGAAAAGAAGGCGGGTTCACAAAGTTTTAGGTCAAGCGTATCACAGCTTGGCGAGCTATTATTTGAGGGGTCATTGAGAAACCAAATAACGTTGAAAACATAAATAAACGGCCTTTATTATTCTGGGTGCATGTGCAGCAGAGGCCTGGCAGTGTGCTGGCGCGACTTTGTGCGTCCGGCCCCCGTCCCCCGGCCCGGAGGAGACGCGGCGCGCGGCGTCAGCGCTCCTCTTGTTCGAAGGCCCGTAAACGCCACGGCCTGGCGACGGCGCGGCGGCGCGGCGGGCCCCATGCAGATGGCAGTTATCGGTGCGGCCACCACGCCGAGCGCAGCACAGCGCAGCGCAGGATTGAGCGCAAGGAGGAAGAGCCTCCTCGTCAACCCCGAGCCGGCTCCGCTGCGACGGCCTGCGACGGCCCCCAGGCCCCGAGGGGAGCGTTATTAATCATAAAATGTCTCCGACGATCACCCTTTATTCTTTTCTCGAGGCCCCCGTGTGCTCCCCGTCCCTCTCGCACCCCTACGACGCGCCGCACGGGTGCGAGAGAGACAGAACCACGTTCGGAATCGGCCTGCCTGCCTGCGGCCCCTTCGGCCCCTTCGGCCGCGCGCCGCCTCAAGAACGCATATTGTGCCCGGCGGGGACTCGGTCGCCTCGGCCTGGCCGGCCTGCAGCCAGGCTTGGCGCGGCTCGGCACGGCTTTACGCCGCGACCGTAACTTTTAAACCTCCCCCTCCCCCTCACCTCGAGCCTATCCGCCCCATAAGGAAACGTCTACATTTTCTCACACTGTTCGTTAAAGAATGACGCTGCGTTTATGGGTGCCTTGCATATGCGACGGTGTGCGTGTGTGTGTGTGTGTGTGTGTGTGTGTGTGTGGCACAGCGGTCGCTCAGGTGCGTACTGCCATGCCAACTCGCCGTGCTGGTAAATTACCCCTTGCCGCGCGGCGACGACGTGGCTCCACGTTCGGCTTGGTTGGGACAACACCCCGCAGCGGGCGACACCACCACACAGTGGGTCAGAAGACCGGCGACGAAGTGGACGAGGCGGGCGAGTCTGCCGCCAAAAAGCGACGCGCCGGGCCGCCCTCTGGCGGACGCCCGGGAAAACGGATGACCAGCGGGGGCCGCCGAATGTCACACACACACACACACACACACACACACTCTCTGCGCACACGCACCCAGCTGCAGGCGGCGTGGCGTTCAAGCCCGCACGTCAACTTAATCCGAAGGCGGGTTGGGGAAGGGGTGGGGGTGGGGTAAAAGGGGGGGAAGGAGAAAGGGAGAAAGAAGAGAGAGAGGGAGAGAGAAGGCAAGAAAAACTGCACGACGCCTAGAGCCAGCCAGGAGGCCGGCCCATCTATACGAAGGGCCCAACTGCAGCACTGCAGGGGGATTGTGCACAATAAGGGCACGTTGTAAATCAGCGCCGCACACACACGCACACACACACACACACACACCTGCAGCGAGTGGTGACGCGTGACGACCGTAAAGGTGCAGGGGTGGGGGGTGAAAGGGGGTCCATAAGGGAAGTTGGCCGGACTGCGCGCCCAGTTTTACAGCGCGCTACAATTCAAACTTTTTGATTCGCCAAGTTTTTTTTTTACGACTCGCCGCGCCGCGGTGCTGCGCTGCAACGACGCGCGCGGTGGCGGCGGCGTGCCCGTGGCGTGCCAGTGGCGTGCCAGGGTGACGAGGGTCAAGACGAGCAGCAGACGGATTCCGAGAGTCGTCGCCCCGTCTCTCTCGCACTCATGGGGCGACCCGTATGGGTGCGAGAGAGACAGAGCGACGACTCTCTCGGAATCCGTCTGCTGGACGAGGAGGACGAGCAGGGCGAGGAGCAGTAGGAAGCGGCAACTGAGGCGGAAACCAACTAGAGAGTCTCGAGCAAGGACGCTCTGTACACCTCTCTCTCTCACACACACACGCAGGACGGCGTCCCTTCGAGGCGCGCGAGAGAGAGACAGAGGCAGTGAAAGAAAAGACTCGCGGTTATCAGTGGCGGTATGACACCTGTTTCCAGTGGGCTGACCCAACACTTGTCTTACAGTGTGGGGTCGGGAGGCGGTCGGGTCGGCTTGGGGGATCGCGCGCCTGGCAGTGTGGGCGCAATCCCCTGCACAAGCAGTAAAGCCCTTATCACCCGCCAAGCCCTGCAGGCCTGCCGCCTGCACTGCAACCCTGAGCCTGCTCGGGGACTTCAATAAACACGCCGCTCGCCGGTCAACGAGGATAAAATCAGGAAGGGAGGCGGAAAAAAGCGACAGAAAAGCGAGAAAAGTGAGGAAGCGTGTCGCACGGCCCGTCAGAGTGCCGACGGGGCGGACAAAAAGAAAGACTTCGTTTCATCTCTGTTCGATAGGCTGAATTCGATAAGCTGGAATCGATAGTACGATCTACCTACAACCGAAAGCTGTAAAAACTGACCGAAATACTGTCGATGTGTTTCCTACAGGGTTTTCGAGGCCACTTCCGACGAGCGGTCATCGCGTCCCCCTGCGACGGCCCCTCGGGCCCCTTCCGTCACGGGCCCAGCAGACTGCATCGCTCTGTCGCATGGGACGGCCCGCGAGTGCGAGAGAGACAGAGGGCCCCACGCGGTGACGCGCATGGCGCTGAATAGATCAGCCGGTTAAAAGGTTGCGCCGCCACTCTAGCGCTGCGTCGTTACGACGTCGTTCGGTATAAAAGAGAATGCAGCGGGTTTAGCATACTCCTCCGGCACTTTATTGTCACCTCTCTCTTTCTTTCTTTCCCCCGTCTTTCTTCCTCGCCTTGCAGGGCCCTGCAGGGGGTCGCGGGATGACGCCCGAGGGGCACGAGCCGGGCGGCGTTACTCCGTCCTTTAATTGCGTGACAGCCCCGAGCTACGCCGTCAATTTTCCCGAATCTGTTTGGCAGTCTCTTTGAATAACGCGGACGCGTCGCGTGAACCTCCGACGACCCGCGCGGCTTTGCTGGTCCGAGTGGCCGAGTCCGTGTGTAACTGGACGGACCCGGTGGGCGCGCGAATACCCCCCCCCCCCCTCCTGAGGATGAGTAGCGCAAAGAGGGCGCAGGCGGTACGTGACGGCGTTTAGCGCGAACCGGTCCCGAGAGTGGTCCCTGCTCCGTCCGCACGGCGCCTTCAAACCGTCGCACACTCTGTCTCTCCCGCACCCCTTACGGGGCGCCCCACGAGTGCGAGAGAGACAGGGCGGCGAAAGCACTGTTCGGAGTCACACGGCTGCTGCAGCGGCGGACGCGAATCCCCGGGCATGCGGTCCCCGGAAGGGACGGCACTGCCGCGTCAGGCCGCCGCCGTGGGCGCGGCAGCGAACCGCACCGCCATCCGCGGATATTCACCCCGTCAAGGCCGCGAGTACGGAGTGGCTGACCCAGTTCACACACACACACACACACACACACACACACCGCACAACAAACGAACACGCGCCAAATATCAGGCGCGCGTCTCTCGCAGGGCCAATGCCCTCTGCAAGGTGCGGTGAGTCAAATCCGAACTCGGACCGGTGGCGGATGGAGGGAGGGCGGGGTCGGGAACGGCGGCAGTTCCTTGTCACTCACCGTCGCACCGTGACGGCCAAGGCCCGGCCAGCCAAGCCAGCGCCGCCGAGGCACGCCGAGGTGTGCGCGTGAGAGACGCTCGTTTGCGTCGCATCCGCCGCGTGCCCACTGGCGGTGCCCACTGGCGGTGCCCACTGGCGGTGCAGCGCGCTCACCCGCCGCCGGTGTTGTGCCACGCCGACACCGGTGGGTCCCACCACTGGTGGCCCACCTACCGCCAAGCCGCGCAACAGCGTGTAAATTATTGAATTTCACGCGCGACTGTACTGTTCGATTTATCGAAGAGGAAGAGCGACACGTGACTATCCACCGGAACGTTCGCGAGTAGAGAGCCCCGAATCGTGGCCCGCGAATCACAACACAACAACTCTTCTGTTCGATTAGTCAAAAACGCAGAGCGATACATCACGTGGATGTCCGGTGCGGAACGTGCGGGACGCAACGCGTCTGTCTCGAGCGACTGTACAGTTCGATACATCGAAAAGGCAGAGCGGTACATGAGGCGGGCGGCGCTTTGGAAGCCGTCCAACGCGGGCAAGACAGACGCGCTGCGCAACAGGTTAATTACACGACGAGAGAAACACACGCGGCTCTAATTGCCAGAAAAACTCTTTCCGATGGCTGGGCACGCAGCTGCAAGCAAATCAGACGCCGCTTCAGCGCAACAAAACGCACGCGGCGCGCAGTGGCATGTATAAGCAAAGCCGAGTGAAGGGGCGCGCCGCGGGACAGTATGAGAAATAGCTCGTCACATTCCTTCAGGGTTTCAGCCAACGACTGAAACGCCAGATGGGAAGCAAAGCAAAGTTCAAGAGTTGGCTCTCACTACGTTTCGGCACCCCAAGGCTTAGGACACCTTAGCAAGATGGTGAAAAAGTACAGGAAAATCAAGAAATATCCGACGATTTCGGTCAACTTTTGAATCTTAGCTACCAGTTGAGGAGGGGCCGGACAGTGCGCTATGGGACGTTGAATATACACTGCGCCGGCTTCGCACTCGAGCAATAATGTTGGAAAAAGATTACCGCCAAACAAGCGCGATTCTTAGAAATATGTGTGACCGAAGTAAGGTAGGTCAGATGTGTCATTCTTTGAATTTCGTTGTGTAAGTAGGGCCCTACTTGCATGTGCACCACACGCCGAGCCTGGCCTCCTGGCCTAGCCCACGGAGTGTCACGCGCACCCTATGGAGATGGACAGTACAGATTCAGTAGGTTGATTGATTCATAGAGACAATGCAGCCGTCAGTCAAAAGCTAAAAAAGGGAAGCCTTGATGCAAATAAAGGTGCAGTGTTTCGAAACGTGCAAAAGTAATGACGGCGAGAAACTTTTTCCTGTTCAAACCGATCCCTTGCAGTGCGGGGACTTGCTGCGGTTTATTTTCACTGCCAATTAAACACGGAGCTGCACTGCAAGTAGCCACCACAAAGTCATAAACGGCCGTCATCGAGTCCTGCGTCATCGTCTCGCGGTTTCCCCCCGCCATTTTCCCTCTCACTGTGCCATCGCAAGGTCCGTTCCGAAATGTCCCGGTTATGTCCTCTTTCGCCTTACTCCCAGATCGCGTCTATGATAGGCCCGTCACGGAAACACGCATGCACACACAGCCAGCCTGCAGATGCATTCCGGTTGAAATGATGACAGTTAAAAAGCGCATCGTAACTTGGCGATAAAGGATCGCGGCACGTCCCGCAATGTGTACTCGATCGCTAGATCGGGAACACGACACCGTATTGTTATGGCGCCCCAAACGAGCCGCGCTATTTTTCATGGATATCCCGCAGTAATCAGGGACTGCAAAAAACTTGAGCCTAGGGGTAAGCTGAGGAGGAAAAGTACAGGGTGAGAAAAGGACACTTTCCTGTGACATACAGCAGACATTTAACATCCATTCGACAAGGATTTCACACTTGGATGTTCATGTTCAGTTGAAACAAGTGGTGGAAGCATGTCCCCAAGTCAAGATATAAGCTCCAAGGTGTACTTTTCTTACCCTTTACTTTTGTTTCCCCAGCGTACCTCCAGCCAGTTCCCCTGCTTTGGCTCGGAAGACATTCACACCCACCCATAAGACAAGCTGCGGAAATCCTAGGCGAGCTCAAGGCTCGCGTCGCAGCCCAGCGGCACCGGAACGGCACCGCACCCCATAAAACGAGCCATGCGATGTGGGCTCAGAAGTGCAGCGAAGGCGTTCGCTCATTTTATGTACGCCTTGCAGAGACGGCCGCGCAAACAAATAATGAAATGCCCCGCTGGACGCGCTCAACGCGCGGCGCAGAAGAACAAGGGTACTCACTAGGTCTAGGGGAAGGGGGTTCTTCTCGGCCTTGGTCCACGCTCCGAACGTCCGAGTCGCAGTATTCTCCTGAAAGCAGAAAAGCCACACTTTTAGCACTCGAGTCCTTTGGCCATCATATGTGTAAGGCAAGCGGGTGGCCCAGACGCTGTTCCAGTTTTTATAGGCGGCCGTCGTCGGTACCACTTGCTCCAGCCCAACGCGCGCGCTCACTTCCCACATATACAGCCCAGAGAAAGGTTTTGCACGTCCTGGGTCAATACCACGCACATTGGAGTGCAACCACCCGACGGGTGTGCATAAAGTGCTCTTTATCAATCATCCTTCCGAGGAAGCACACACTGGCGCCCCCATTTACGACACAACATAAGAGGGCGAACAATGAATACGTAATGAACGCGTCTCTCGTCGTAAACTTGCGCCGCGGAAAAACAAAGTTGCAGCGACCTTAGAATAATTCGCCAACTATTTCCATCTTGGCAGTAATTGCAATCAGGATTCAAGATATCACGACGAGACAGCTTTAAGACCCCCGAATAAGCCAGCGAGACGAGACGTCGTGCTTCACCGAGCCATCGCCCACCCTCCTAAACATGCACACCAGCACACACACACATTCACTCACACATGCACACATACAAACACACCTAAACAGGGTCGCAACCTTTCCATTTCCGCGGCAATCGGTCAGCCAGGTGCTGTAAACGCACAATCCACTCGAAACGCACTTAGGCGTATATAGAGGAATGCACTTGGCGTGGCGATGTTTACCTTACAACAGTGCACGCACATCCGCCAATAAAAAGGTGCACATCAGACCAAGACCCGGGCCATCAAAGTGCCTGGCTGCCGTTCCCACCGAGTTACACATGCGGAATACAATATCCGCCTGCAGGGTCGTTTTTCTTATTCCGTATCAAGGATTTTCAGGTTTTCCTAACTTGAACCATTCATTGGACTGATTTGAAAAAGCTTGGAGCACAAATACCAACTGTCTGCTCTTCACTTTCATGCAAGAAAATACGAAAAAGAGTGGTCAGTAGGGCAAGTTTATCCCTTCCAAAAATGAAATTGTCGCGAAATGAACAGCATTTCTCGGAACGGCAAAAATTTCGTCACTGGTTGACAAAGAAGAATCCGGCTTTCAAAAAAGCTGGAATGCGGGACGTCTAGCCGCGCGGATCGTCTCCTGGTCCGTCCGATCGCCGCATCCCAGTCGGACAGCGCCAGCGTAGCCAGACGGCCGGCCTCAAGACTAATTATAAAGTCGTTGAGAAAAGTTTTACGGGCGCACAGTGGCATCATGCAGTGGTACCGACCCACCGGGCCGCCGGCCGCCGCCGGCCCTCTGCAGTGCACAGCGCCTTTACAGCCTTTATGAATATTCGCGTGCTCCCTCGGGCTTGGCCAGACTGTGTTACCAGGTGCAAACTGCGCAAACTATCATTTTGCGGCTCTGCCATTACGACGCGCAGAGGCAGTGCGGTTATTTGGATGCCATTATTGCTGGTCAAAAAGACTGACGGATTTGCATTCTGTCTGTCGTTGCACTCGTCACTGTCGATCAGCATGAGAGAAGAGTGCTGTCTTTGGTCACCAAGACCAGTAAGACCAAATCGCGGCCCAAGAAGAGCTACACGTGCTAATAAATATCAGAATAACAGGCTCCAGTGACGTGTCGGCCATCCAATTCCGGCCTGCCTAGCCTGCCTAGCCTGCCTCGCCTTTCTAAAAATGATGAAAAAGCGAGGCTAAGGGTAATGATGGCGGTTAATTACATGTGCATGATTCGATCCATCGCGAGCGGAAATGGCCGCCACAAAAACGCGTAACGTTGGACGAACCTATCAGCTCGCTGCACGGCCTGCGCGGTCTGCACGGCTACTGCACAAGCGGCCTCCGCAAAATAAATAAACCGATGGATGGGTCGTGTTTAACGCGGTTCTCGTTGAGCGCGCGCGCAGGCAGGCAGTCGGGTACAGGGCCAAACACCGTGCTACAGACTGCAGAATGTATCAAGCCATGGAGCTTGGTCCGCTCGGGTCGGCGAAGCCAACGCCTCAGAGACATGTGTCAAAGGTTCATCCCGCCATTGACTGGCCAGCCGGACAGGGGGACGGCAAAAAACGAGAGCAAATAAAAACTGTAACAAGACGGACCCCCTTTTAGACGGAACGGAAGCGGTAGAGGTTGCTTCATTCATGCAAAATGCACAAAAGAGCCAAGTTGTGCGTAAAAGGTGTCGCTGTCTGGTTCTCCTCTTCCTCCTCCCCTCCGCGGCCTACTTTGTCTCCGAGTCGTAACTCATCTCGATGACCGACGCCCCGCTGGTCAGCAGACCGTCAGCAGCGGACTGATTCCGAGATTCGTTTTCGTCGCTGTCTCTCACGCAAAACATTCGCTGCGCCAGTGAGTGTGAGGGGGACAGAGCGACGAAACCATCTCGGAGTCAGTCTACAGGGCGGCCAAAAAAACACGGCCAGGCCAACGCCATTCAACAGGCTGGACGAGGGGCCTCGCCCAACCACGCCGACATTGACGGCGGACCAACACCCCTTCCAATAGGGGGCTCTTATCAGTCCGTTTTCAGCCTAAATGACAGCATCAGTGACGTCTCCGTGGAAGATATACAGAGGACTGACGGATAATCATCTTCTTCAACGGTGACAGTTGGCGTGGGTAAAACGGCTGCCCTCGAAACAATGACGGCGATGCTCTCCAAAACGGAATCAAACGAGGCGACGTGTCGGGTGTCTCGGTGTGGGAACCGCGCCGCGCGACACCGATCCAAATGAACACATTGCCCCACGCGAGCCGCGACAGCGTCAGGACAGCGGACTCAAGGTGACTCGGCGTCGTAATCCACGCTGTCTGGGTAATCGGCGCACAAAAGGCTCTCCACTGCTACCAAGACGACGACCACGGCACCACCGCCACCGCCGCCGCGGCGCAATCCGTTACGGAAGCCCTTTCAGTCCGATTCCGGGACCCCTCATTAGGCATCAGACTGTACCTGTGAGCTGACCTTGTCGCAAATATGCAAATGAGGAGGCGACGAAAAAAGCAGAGCAACAGGGTGCAGAGAGAGAGAGAGGCAAGAAATGAAAGGAAACCGAAAAGTTCGCAAAGAGGCAGGCAGCTCAGCCGTGTCCAAACACGGCGGCCACTGTCATGGCATGCCAGTGCGCTGCCCTGAGTCGAGGGGATTGATCCGCGTTCCGACAACTCTCCCTCCGACCGACGGGGCGACGGGGCGACCAGGAGACGCGGCCACCCCTTCCTTCCCCGGGACGCCCCGCGCTTCCTCGCCCGGAAATGTTATCATCCCCAATAAAGAAAGATTGTTTGGAGTCGGGGCGGACAGTCAACAGAGACGTCATCGCGACAAATGAATGCAGCGGCAGCGGCGCACACGGCGTTTTGGCGCGTGCATTCATCGGTGTTCCCCTCTCGCTCCCTCTCGGGCCTAATTTGTTGTCGCCCGCGACAATGGAGGCCGAGGGGGAGAGAAGAAGAAGAATGGAACGAGGGGGCAATAAATTAGGACGCAGAGAGAGAGGGAGGGAGGAGTGAAGGGGATGAGCCAACACACCCCCCGCGGGGTTCTGACCCACTTCAAAGTGATAACATAATTTGATACATTTTAATGAAAATGCGTGTACTGTACCTTTCTGCACACCGTCTCGAGGAACGGACCCGGGAAAGGGGAGGGGGGAGTACAGAGAGAGAGGGGGGAAGAGAGGGGGCTTTTAGCATGAACTCTTCTCGGCCCCGTCATGCAACTGCAAGGCGACGCCAGGCGAGGGGGGAGGGGGAGGAGTTTACGAGCGTCCATGAAACAGTCCCACGATGACTTCCAATCCATAAAATGCGATTTCTGAGCGCGATACTTTGGAGCAGACAGCACTGTGTGTGTGCGTGTGTGTGAGTGCGAGTGCATGAGGCACCCAGGCAGCGGCGCAACTGGTTCGAATCGAGCCGCCCTACCCTACGCCAAGAAGCTACGCGGCGCCGACCGTCCAAAAGGAGAGTCCCGGGTTCAAATCCCGGCGATCGCTCGGTATAATTATTTTTCCTCCCCGCTTTTATCTTTTCTGTGGCAACTGACTGAATAATACTTCCGCCTGTCTGTCTGTCTGTCTGCCTGTCTGTCCGTCTGTCTGTCTGTCTGTCTGTCCGTCTGTCCGTCCGCCACCCCTAGGCCGGTGCACTGCACTGCACTAAAGACCGCAGCCACATTCGGCAACAATGAGGCAATAACACTTTTATGCGGCCGCACCGCTTCCGAACATAGCGTGCTCTGTCTCTCTCGCACCCAGACGGACCGCCGCATGGGAGTGAGAGAGAGACAGAGAGCGGTGCTGTTCGTAAAGTGTGCCCGCCGCGCCGCACTAGCCAGTCACAAGGCGCTTGTCGGGCCGCCCGAAACGACTGTGGTGTGACCAAAGGAAAGCCACACACACACAACATGGCGCTGTATGAAAAATCGCGCACAACCTTGAAATTCCCCGCGAGCCAGCACGCGCCTCTGTGACGGCAAAACTAGTTGGACTCGATTACCTCCATCCCCCCCTCCCCTACCAGTGCAGCGGCTGGATGCATTGGACCCTCGTTAGCGAAAAGGCCTCGGTGATGGATGCCGGTGACAAAGTTGCCCCACATGACTCTCGTCATCGTTAGGCCCCGGCGGACTGATTCGCTCTGTCTCTCTCGCACCTACACGGGACGCCCCACGAGTGCGAGAGAGACAGAGCGACGTTTGTCTGCAGTTCGCCCCGGTCGGTCACGCCAAGTCCGAGCCGAGCGAGATGGACACACCGGCCAGAGAAGCGGGGGCAAGCGCTGGGCAGCGCGCGGATCAAGATCAGACGTTTTGCTGGTCTCCAGTTCGGGAGAATTTGGTGGTGAAGGTTTTGGGATCGAGGTGCACGGTTCAACGAACAAACAACAGCCAAAGGGATGCACACACGGGGGGCTGGTCTCGAGATCTCAAGAAGAAGAAAAAGAAGAAGAAGAAGAAGAAGAAGAAGAAGAAGAAGAAGAAGAAGAAGAAGAAGAAGAAGAAGAAGAAGAAGAAGAAGAAGAAGAAGAAGAAGAAGAATGCGCCGCTCCACCGTTAATTGCCGACCACTCGAGCGCGGGCGTGACACGAACGACTGCATTGGGCACGACACCTGTTGCATTCGGCTGCGTCTGTGTGCGTGCGCGCGCGTTTGCGCCTCGTCTGTGTGAGCGCGTGTAACAGCAAGAGAGAGAGAGAGAGAGAGAGAGAGAGAGAGAGGAGAGAGAGAGAGAGAGAGAAGGGGGTATGGGCATGGCGCACAGTGGCTGGTGGCATTATGCAGTGTGTGTTCCTTGCCTGGCGCATGGCCGGATGAGCGCTGCAACTAAAGGAGTGTATGAAAAATTGCAGCACGCAAGGGCCGCATCACCGCCACACACACACACAAACATAAGCACACGAAGACAAAGTGCTCAGAAAACAACTTTGACATAGCCTGACAAACCTCAAATTCCAACACCATTTTCTTCACGGAAAACCGCATAAGGGGCACTACTGAGTGGTGGTGGAGGCAGGGCCGAGGCACCAGGGCACACAGGCCTCCGTCTTCGAGACGATGGCGGCCGCCACATGTTGCATTTGGGGACGAGAAAACACACACACACACACACAAACACACACACGATGAGTGTGCTTAAACGGCTCGATTCCCGGGCACTCGGGGGCGTTGAAAGGACCCTGCGAGTGCATGCACACCCCGGCGGGGGCGGCGGGGCGGCGGGGCGGATTTCCAAGAGGGTCTCTGTCGCACTCCCACGGGACCGCCGTGTGAGTGCGACAGAGACGGAGCGACCGACGATCTTCGGAATCGGGCCAGCGAGGGGCATGCATGCAGGGCCCCGGGGCGTGTCCGTCACCACTCCAACGAGAGCGCGCCCCTCTCCACAAGCCGGGAGAGAGAGAGAGAGAGAGAGAGAGAGAGAGAGAGAGAGAGAGAGAGAGAGAGAGAGAGAGAGAGAGAGAGAGGACGAAACAAAGCCGTCTGTGTGATACGAGTGAAATTGAAAAATGACAACGCGAAAAGACGAGGCGGTCTGCTGCTGCCGCGGCGTGCGCTTTCCGACTGACTAGGGCCTGAAGCCGAATTGGCACGCGTTCGCACAGTGCAGTGGACCGTTGGGGCGGCGGGCGGGCCTCAGTGACGGATCCAGAGGTGGCCTTCGGAAAGGGGGAGGGGAAAGTTTTGCACTAAAGAATATGGAATTTTGCCTGCCCACCTACCTAGGTTCGAGGCGCTGTAACCTAGGTGCCACAGGGGGTTGCAGGGGGTCACGCACCTCCCCCCCCCCCTCTATCCGCGCATGGCAGGCCCGGCACGCCCCTGGCAACAGCGGCAGCAGCGGCAGCAGCCCCAGACGCGGAGTTTGTTTGGACGAGAAGCCACGCGCACACTCCCGCCGAATCCTGTGCAGAGCCGCAGAGCCCAACGGCCGCGATGAATCCGCGGACCGTCTGTCTTCAACCGGTGCGCGGTTTCAGTCGCCGACGTCCGCGACGATCTGACCTGACCGACTGTGACGGAGAAAAACCGAAGCCCAAAGTAAAGGCGAGAGAAAGAAGCGCCGCTAAAACGCGCAAGGCACCGCCCGCACGCACTCACTCTCACTCACAACGAACGCGCCGCGTTGCCGCGCGCAGACGCCAAGGCCCGGCGAGTATTTTTAACAAGCCTTTCCTCTCCAGCCGCCAAAATGCACTTTGTACGGCCAGACGCGACGTCCGGCAACGCCGCCGGCGAAGGCGAACTCGAGCGAGGCTCTCGGGCGCGTGGCGCGCGGCGTGGCCCGCTTGGTGGCGCGCGTGCACGCGGGGCACTTGTGGGAACACGTTCTGCATGGATGCGCCAAATCAAAACGACCCACACTGCCAACCTGGCTGCGGCCAAGCCGACGGCCAAGCCAGCGGCCAAGCCAAATCGCCATCCGAGCTGTCATTTTGCGAGCCGCTTTCGCGGTGCACTCGACTCTATCTACAGCACACACGTCAGACTACTCGGTCACTGGGTTTCTTTCGAGCCAATCAATTCATGTGGTGCCGTCTCCTCCTCCTCCTCCTCCTCGTCGACATAGTGGGACAAAGTGCGCGCCGGGAACACCATGCAACGTTATAATGCACCTTGGTTCATTCATCATTTATCTTCATCCTTCGTCCTTGCTCTAATTAAATAACTCACACATTCATTAATTCATTAATTCATCCATTCATTCATTCATTCATTCATTCATTCATTCATTCATTCATTCATTCATTCATTCATTCATTCATTCATTCATCATTATTTATTTATATTTTATTTATTTATTCATTCATTCATTCATTCATCATTCATTCATTCATTCATTCATTCATTCATTCATTCATAGGAAACCGGAAAAACATTCGCGTCCCCTTGTTGGGCACCCTGGGTTCCCCGTTGGGTTCCCCGCGACGCGACGCGCGGCGTGAGGTCTCTTTGAGTCCGGCGCGGTGACGGTGACATCCGGCAAGCAGTCTGCAATCTGCACGCTACACACCGCGCCAGCGGAAACGGCAAACCGAACCGCAATGTGTGACACCGCGCGCCGGTGCGGGATTCAGATTGAAATGCCCCACTCTGTTCCGCGAGGAAGGAGAGAGAGGGTGACACGGCGGCACGCTCATGGCGTCTCTGTGTCTCTGTCCAACCAGTGTAGGGCCACGTGGGCGTTGGTCGGGTTGCCTGCGCGCACGGCGGTCCCCGCTAGACAGCCGCTAGACTGCCGCGACGGGCTGCCACGCCGCGTCCAGCTAAGACAAAGTCGCCGTTTTTGGCCACCTTCCTTCACGCGCCACAACCCCGGTGCCTCTGCCGATAGCACAATGAGGATTTCCCGGCACGCGCGCGAACGGCGAAGCTCTGCTGCCCCCGCGGGGGCCGCGGCAAGCCGGCAGGGGCGACGGAGGGGACCGTTGTCCCGCCACCCAGCAAGGCCTGCCTTTATGCAACGCGACTGCCCCGTCGCCGTCGCCGCCTCCTTGACGTGGCAGTGTGGTGGTTGCCGAGGTGGGACGCTGAGCCGCGAGTCCGCGGGGCTGTCACGCGCCGACGCCATCATCCAGGACACGCTGCACACTGTCGTCGCGCTGTCTCTCTCGCACCCATACGGGACGCCCCGTGAGTGCGAGAGAGACAGAGCGACGGAATCAGTGACTGCGACAGGATGGGCAGTGTGCCGGCCCAGCAAACAGGGCGATTCGCACCCCGCGCGTGTCCACCGGAAGGCCGTTGTCTCTCTCGCACCGCGGCGGGGCGCCCCACGAGTGCGAGGGAGACAGAGCGACGAACGCTTAGTGCACGGGGCGGCGGAGGAGTGACGCCGTGGGGGTCCGCGCCCAGTGTAGCGACGGCGGCGCCTCCTCGTCGCCACGCGCCAGCCGCGGCGCCAGCAGGGTCGTCTTCGTCGCGCTGTCTCTCTCGCACTCCTGTGGCGTCCCCGTGTAGGTGCGAGAGGGACAGAGCGACGAAGACGACTCTCGGATTCAGCCCGCAGCAAGCCAGCACTACCAATGCGGCCATCTGCAGGCGTCCGCGGCCACGACGCCGTGCTCGCCAGGACGCCGCCAGGACGTCGCAACACCGACGCGCAACTTATTGATCGACGGGGAAGGCGTGACGGAAGGCAAGGGTGGCGCGTTCAATTACGATATTCGCACGCCGACGAATGCACACGCGCGCGCCTGGACTGCCGCCAGCACGCCGATGACGCCGCTCTCTCTCTCTCTCTCTCTCTCTCTCTCTCTCTCTCTCTCTCTCTCTCTCTCGGCGTGCCGCGGGGTGCGAGAGAGACAGAGCGAGCTGGCCGGCCTCCACTTGACGCGGCTTGACGCTCCTCGACGTGTTGCCCACTCCGCCTGCTCCGCCCCAAGACTGATCCCCAGAGCCGTTTTCGCGTCGCTCTGTCTCTCTCGCACCTATACGGCACGCCCCGTGCGTGCGAGAAAGACAGAGCGACGAAAACGACTCTCAGAAATCGGTCTGCTGCTCGCCAATGACGTTGTCAACCAGGCCTTATTCACACCGTCGCCCAATAATTCGACGCGTGCGTTATCGCTGGCTTTCGCAGAGCAGGCCGCTCTGTCTCTCTCGCACTCAAGGGGCAAGGCGGCAAGGCCCGCGGGTGCGAGAGAGACAGAGCGACAGCCCGCCGCCGCTCTCTGGCGGTCAGACGGGGCGACGCGAAGTGGACGCACTCCAGCAGCAGTCCGGCTGCACTCAGCAGACTGAGTCGTCTTCGTCGCGCTGTTTCTCTCGCACTCATGGGGCGTCCCGTATGGGTGCGAGAGAGACAGAGCGACGAACACGACTCTCGGAATCAGTCTGCAAGGGTCTGGCCAGTCTGGTCTCTGGCGGCGTTCGACAGTGTTGTGGAAACACTCTTCGCGCTCCGAGTGCCGCCAGTTCCTTCACCTCACGTTGTGCGAGCGTGATTTCGATTCAGTCAAGCCCCGGCCAAGTCGCGACCGTTTTGCCAGCATTCCTCGTCCGTTTTCGAAACACACACGCGCGGGCGCACACACGCCACACTCTTTGACAAAAGCGCTAGAAAACGCAGGCGTGCATTCCTTCTACAGTGCTCTACTTGAAGCGAGCATAAACCCATATGCACAGCCCGCGCAGTCTCACGTTCGGGGCGTTGTTACGACGTCGGAAGCGGGGAGGGGAGGGGGAGGGGAGATTGCGTCGCGAAAAGTCACGTTCGAAATGGACACAATTTGGTTCCTGCTCGCGCCCCGCCCCGCCCCGCCCCGCGCACCTCTCGCTCCCCGACCCCGCCCCGCTCGTCAAAGACTTGTTTCAACTTGCCCCCTCCCCTCCCCCACTGCCATCAAGCCACCCGGCGCGCTAAGGAGACGACGACGACTGCGAAACTCGAATGAAGATACGACGTCTATTCGAAAGAAAGACATAAACCGTCGAATCAAAGGAAGCAAAGCGGAGCGGAGGGCCCCGGAGGACGACCGGGTGGCACACTGGCTAGAAGATCGGCACAGGCGGCCAGAACTGCAGACGCGTTTTGAGCTCCAGACCCCACCAATGGATTCCTCGTTCGGAGAGCAATCCATTGGTGAGGCCACACGTTCGGTTCGAGCCTCATTTAGCGACTCTGGAGCTCAAAACGCGTCCGGGATTTTGACCGCCTCCACCGGTCTTCTGGTCCACTGTGCTGCACTGCTACCAGCACCACGACCTCGACAACGACGCACACAAAGGACACTTGAACTATTTTCAAAAACGAATTCGAACGGCTGCACGTCGCACTTGGGCCACTTTGGCACCGCCAGGCCGCAACAATGCCGCTGCTACACGACGGGGTGCAGCGCTTCGTCGCTCTGTCTCTCTCGCACCTGCACGGGGCGCACCACGAGTGCGAGAGAGACAGAGCGACGACGGCTGTGGGGGCCGAGGTGCTTGGCGTCCTCCGCAAGCTTCGCGTGCTTCGCGCCGCGGCCGGTGCCGCCATCACGTCTCGGGTGCGTCACTTGACCCAAATTTACACGACAATAAATTCAATTTTCGTGAAACTACTACTCCTTCCCCCGTCTGCCTCCTCTCTCTCCCTCGCTGCCAACCTTCGCTGCCCCGAGCGAAGGGGCCGATCAGAATAACAAGAGAGAGAGAGAGAGAGAGAGAGAGAGGGGGGGGGCAGAGGAATTACAGCTAGGTGCGCGGAGCACGGCGGCCCGCTTTATGGAGCTATTACCCGTACTTTGCGACCCTCCGACCCTCTCCTCAAGTCTGGCTCACCCTATCTCTCTCTCTCTCTCTCTCTCTCTCTCTCTCTCTCTCTCTCTCTCTCTCTCTCTCTCTCTCTCTCTCTCCCACGCACGCATCCTTATCCCCAAACCGCGAACACACGTAAAGGAAACGTCCCCGCAAGTAGCCAGGCTAGCAGTGCAGTGCCGAGCAGTGCGGAGCGCCGCCCGTAAATTTGGCATCGTTTCGCGAAACGCGCTCCGCAACCGCGCTTTGATAGGGTGCAAATTCGGGGGCGGGACCCTCGGCCAGCCCTCGGCCTACTCGCGTGATGGGCGAAATGTGTTTGCGGTAGCAGGGGTTAAATTCCGGTGACCAGACAGCGCGGACCAGACCACCGCTGACCACAACAAAGTCCTCCTTTTTTTCGTGCGCCTGTTCCGCACCCGTGCGGGACGCCCCGTGAGTGCGAGAGAGAGCGCTCGGCAGCCACGCAGCCCGACGCAGCGTCGCGACGCCTGACGCGCGGCCGTGCCGTAACCAGCCGCCGGTTGTCTAGGTCAGTCAGGTAGGGCTGGCTGGGCCAGGCTGCCTGGGCCGCCGCGCCGAGCCGCGGCCGGAACAAGTTCCCCTACACCACAACAGGTTCGGCGCCGCGCAGCGCCGCGGCAGGCCGAGAGTCGTTTTCGCCGCTCTGTCTCTACGCCCCATGAGTGCGAGAGAGGCAGAGCGAGGAACACGACTCTAGGAATCAGTCTGCCGAGCGGCGTCCGCGTCCACTCGGCGTCGTCCAGACGGATGCTCGATTTGCGTGGCATTCGATTTGTCTGTCCAGAGACCGGCGTGCCGGGCGGTCATCGCGTCTCCCAGAAAGAAACAAAGTTCGAGGGCAAGTCGGTGACGCGCCGAGCCAACACAGTGTAGCGACGCCGAGCCCTTCGGCTGAGCCGCTGTCAAGCGACCGACGGCGCGGAAGGGCCGCAGAGAGAGAGAGAGAGAGAGAGAGAGAGAGAGAGAGAGAGAGAGAGAGAGAGAGAGAGAGAGAGAGAGAGAGAGAGAGGAGAGGGAGAGGGCTGAGGGGCGCCAGGCCCAGAGGGAGGACTCGCACATCGTTTTACAGGCGGCCGCAGGCAGCAGACCTCGAAAAGCGCATACATATACTACGGCGCCGTAAAATCAATTTTAGCACCAAAAAATCGGGCATAAAGCGCTTCCTTCGAGGGGAGCTTAGCTGGCGGCGAGGGACGTCTTGAGGGACATCTCGTCGTCTCGAGAGTCCTGCAGATTCCGAGAGTCGGTTTCGTCGCTCTGTCTCTCTCGCATAGGGAACGCCCCTTGAGGTGCGAGAGAGACAGCGCGACGAAGGCGACTCACGGAATCAGTCTGCTGAGGGAACGTCTCCGCGGAACGCCTGCCGAAGGAACACCACTCAATCGACATGTCCTTGCACTAATTAGCCAGTGTCCTGACGGGGAGGGAAGGCCAAAGGGCCGACGCCGCCAGGACGACGCCAGGACGCCGGCAGTAACAATCTTAACGACGAGCCGTCCGCACGCCGACACGGCACACGTCGTCGCCCGCCGCGAACCTCGTTGCAAAGTGCCCTAGCCGAGCGTCTAGCGGCCCGGTTTCCGGCCCGGAAGTTCTGGGGTTCAAACTACCCACTTCTTCTTGTTGCTGTTGTTTTTGTTGATGTTTTTTTTTTGCTTCGCCGCCGCGTCGCCGCTCCGCGTTTGAACTGTGCCGAAATTCTGAGAATCGGGATTTACCGCCGGCTTTCGGCGTGAGGCGACATATATAGCCGGCCTCCCCCTCACTCACTCACACACGCACAAAGAAGTGTCGCCTTGTTTGGTCTTGCGACTGCCACATTGGGTGCAGCCGCCAATGTCCAGAAGCCCCCCCCCCCCACACACACACACACCGCGCCGCTTTTTCGACCGAGGCGCCCGCAGAGATTGTGCGGCGTGCTCGGGCGTGTTTACGTGGGGGTGTGCCGTCCCCTTGGCGACAGGACCGGCGAAGGGAGGGAAGGGGGGCTTGCTTGCCCACTATAAGGCCCTGCCCCGTGACCTACACCAAAGAGGGAAAAACTTTGTCCCGTTCCACACGGCTCCTGGTTCGGTCAGTCAGGGAAGCATTCCTGGTCAATAAGCCTATCATGGCCATGCCCTGCGAGCACCTGAAGAAGCCACAAGATGCACTTCGCCACAGCAGGTAAGACACATTGTTTGCGACATCGCGCTGCCCCCCCCCCCTCCCTGGACCCGTCTCTGGATCCGCCCTTGAGGACGGGTCGACTTTGCCTCATTTAAATCAGCGCGCCCGGTCTCGTTAGCCAGGATCACTCTCCCTCGCCGGCCAATTTCACTTTCCTCCTCGCGGCCACCTGACGCACAACACCGGCAACAACAACAACAACAACGAAGACGTCAACAACAACGTCGTCTCTCTCTACTTGTTGGCGCCCGCGGGGCTGCTCGCATGGCGCACCCTGCAGCAGACTGACTCCGAGAGTCGTGCTTTCGTCGCTCTGTCTCTCTCGCACCGATACGGGGCGCCCCATGAGCGAGAGAGTCAGAGCACCACAAAGGGAGACGCCTCTCGGATAATCAGTCAGTGTGCCGCCTCAGCGGCTCGCTTGCCAAAACAGACGCGACTCCGGTTGCTGCAACTCCAGGATGCCGGCGCAGTCGCTCCGTCTCTCTCGCACCAATGCGGGACGACCCGCGAGTGCGAGAGAGACAGAGCGACGAGAAGAGGACTCTCAGTCCGCGGGGAGATAAGGAGGGAGGGAAGACCCGGCACACTTGAAGAAGTATAAAGGCCGTGTCACGCCACTGCACTGGCCTGAGGATGGCTGAGGAATGCCGTCGGGAAACAGAGTAGTGACAGCGTGCGTGTGTTGAGCGTGCATCCTGGCGTGTGAGTGTGTGAGTTTCTGTGTGCGTGTGTGTGTGCACGTGTGTGTGTGTGCGCGTAACAGTGACACTGCCTGTGTGATTCACGATTCATCCAGACGCCCGCGATTGAGCGCTGACTTGGCACGTACGGCCGCGCCTGCAGGCGGATCGTTCCCGATAAAAGGAAAAACGTGGCAAAAAAAAAAAAATTCAATTAGCGTCTAAAGTCCGCGACGCTTTTGTTTCCATCATTTTCAAATTCTTGAAAGCTTGTGTGCGTCGAGCGTAAGAATGCAAAGGACTGCCAGGACCTTCTCTCTCTCTCTCTCTCTCTGACACACACACACGCACAGACACACACGCACTTACATTCCTCGGACATTGTGCCCGACAGTCATTACGATTTTTATGCCGCCCTACGCAACATGGAGGCACACGGCGCAGCTGCCCCCCTGAGCGCGCTAGTGTGTGTGTGTGTGGTGTGTGTGTGAAGGGGGGGGGGAGGGTTTCGCACAACGGAATGAGCGAGCGCGAGCAGTGTGCGCACCTTCAGCAAACCTTCGCAGCGTCCAGTCCAGAGCCGCACCCACCTCTCGTCGACTGGCCGCCCTTTCCCGCTATGCTGGAGCGCTTCTAATTCAAACTCCCTACAGTGCAGTGGTCGGGGTGACGCGTCCTATCCGCTCCCAACTCGACGCTCGCAGTGCAGTGACACTCGAGGCGCCATATCTCGCCCTCACCTTTCGCTGATGCGGCACGGACGGCGGACGCATCCTGCCGCCCAGACGCCCCCCCCTCTCTCTCCGCCGGTGCCCCTTCTCCCCCGACGAGACGCCCGTCTCCTTTACGACCGTCTCGGCCACGACATGGTGAACCTTCTGGAAAGAATACATTTCATCCAAAAGTTGTAAAAGCGAGGGGCGGCGGCGGACTTTGGCGCGCGGTGAAGGGGGATGTGCTGCACGGGCTGCCCCCCCCCCCCTCTTCCCTTTACCTGACTCGGCCCACCGCCCATTAGACCACCACAATGCAATGGCCCCCTTTCGACCCGCAAAAAGAGGGGCACCCAACGAGCGCTTCTGATTTTTGCTCAATTTGGCGTTTATTTTTTTGAAAAGAGAGACAATTGGTCGCCCGGGCGGCAATAAAATTTCATAAACACACGATGGGTTTCAAAAAGTAGTTCAAAAGTTTTTTTTTTTTTTTGTTTTTTTAAAGCAGCTGATGTAAATTTTTGTAACTACAGCAAGACACACAAATAGATAAAAATGTGTCAGAACGGTTGTACTCTTGAAGAGCGAGCAGCTGGCCGGCTAAATTAGAAGCAACAAGAAGCGGAAAAAAAGCTGACTTTTTAAAAAAATTATGTAAATTTGGATATATTTTTTAAATGTTGATTTGAGGCTTATTTATACTTTTTGAGCCGGTAAACGTACACGAAAATGCGCGCGTTTGACCGTATTTGACGGGAGGACTCGGCCCACGCGTCGTCGGCTCGTCCAAACCGCACAAAGAAGGAGAGCAGCAAGATGCCATCCCGTATAGAAACCCATAAACGTATTCCAGAAAAAACTATAACTTTTCTGACGCGGAGAGCGACAGCGGCCGCGCTCATTCTGGGTCCCCATACTTACGCTACATTTACGAGAGCCGAGCGATGATATATACGTTTCAAATTACCGCTCCGATATAACACGCAGCGCTATAAAATTCTGTTTGTGAAGCGGCAGTCCAGTTTTGCATCTTTCTTATTTTTTTCCCCGTCGGGCCTCGGTAAGTCTTTTATTGGGAGCGCTCATGTATGCATATTGTCCGTGGATCCCTCCCGCCGGCCAACCCGTGGGGATCATCATCACGCGGTAAAAACTTTGTCCGACACGCCAGCCCCCGCAGAGCTGCTTTTCTAAATCCTAACCCCACTTTTGGCTAGAAGGAATTCGTTTCGGCAGTTTGGCGCCAGAACCTGAACCTAGACCATTCCGGCGCAAACCCGCCGCCGCCAGCAGAGCATCTTGCAGCAGGAATATCCTCGCTGAACGGGGCGCGCAAACTCCCCGCGGACCGAAACACTCGCTAATCCGATTCGAAGGCAGGCAGTCCGTCCGAGTAGCGCCGTGAATATTTTGCCGCGCCCCGCCCCGCCGCCAAGGCTCCGCTGCCTTCGCGTGCCGCTATACAAATCGGGGGTATTACAATCCGTCCTTTTCGCTCATTCCGTTTCATTCGGCTCTGGGCTCCCGAACACATGTCATGCATAACGATTGAGCGTCTGCAGAGTGTGCGTGCGTGTGTGTGTGTGTGTGTGCGTGTGCGTGTGAGCGCGCGTGCGTGTTAAGCAGTCTAGGTACAAGGGTTTAAACAGGAGCTCCACCGCGAAGGTCACAGTATCTAGCACAAAACATAAACTAGCATTTTGTTAACGACACCTTTACTATAGACGCACACAAAGCGGAACAATTTCAGACCAGAGCCAAGGCAATTTCTCCCTCTGCTAGAAACTCAACACTCTCGCTGCAAATCGTTCTCAGTTTGGGAGCACACCAGATGAAAAATTTTAAGTCTTAGCTCTGGTGCAAAAAAAAAGAAATAAAAAATTTAGCTCGGGTCGCTGGTTATTATATTATCTTTCACCCCAACGCGGAGGGCAACACGAGTTTTCGTTTGTTCCGGTCCGGCCTCTGAGCCGGCATTCCAACCGTTGATAGGGGTCAGGCACATTGAGGCAGTCTCCCTCCGGCGCCTATTTTTACCCGCAAAGGATTTACTCGCTGCGGGGGTGGCAGAGCGCCCCCCCCCCTCCCCACGCCGCCGCCCTGTGTAAGTGGCGATCACACTGTACGCTTGCCGACATGCACACGCGCGTGTGCCAGACGGAATTCGGCACTTAAGAAAGACGAAAACAAAACTCGACTCAATTTACGAAATTCTTTCGCGCAGTAGTCGCCCGCTGGCGTTTTTGTTCCAACGTGAGGGTGTACTTACATTGCAAATTCATTTTATTTATTTACTTTTTGCAAAATCTGGTGCTTTTTTTTCGCGCTGCCATTGGCTGGCCTGCGCAGTGTATAGGCGCCGCGGCGCTCGTGTTAGGCCTCGCGGCACCTCGCGGGCCACTCGGCTTGACTAGCCGGCCGGCATGTCGGACGCCACGTGGGGGTTGCCAGAGCCGCAGTCCGTCACTCGCTGTGCATCATTCCATTCATTTTAGCACAGAGTGTCGCGGCGCAGAGAGTGCGCCGGTAGAATAAAGTGCAGAGAAGTACGGTACTGGTCAAATTTAACCTGGACGTACCGGCCCCGCACCTTGCCAAACCACGGGAGTACATGTATTCCGCGAGAGTTGTCATGAGGGCCTTGGGAACGGCGGAGAGGAGAACCAGAAAAAAAGGGCCATAAATTTCCACACTCCAATTTTCTGAGTCCAAATTTTCTGTACCCAATTTTTTTGTACCCAAATTTTTTGTACCTTAATTTTCCGTACCTTAATATTCCGTACCTTAATTTTCCGTACCTTAATTTTCGGTACCTTAATTTTCGGTTCCTTAGTTTTCGGTACCTTAATTTTCGGTACCTTAATTTTCGGTACCTTAATTTTCGGTACCCTAATTTTCGGTACCTTAATTTTCGGTACTTTAATTTTCGG
Source organism: Thrips palmi (assembly GCF_012932325.1). Lineage (NCBI taxonomy): Eukaryota > Metazoa > Arthropoda > Insecta > Thysanoptera > Thripidae > Thrips > Thrips palmi. Next base: position 7,391,861 of record NW_023144623.1, read on the forward strand.
TACCTTAATTTTCGGTACCTTAATTTTCGGTACCTTAATTTTCGGTACCTTAATTTTCGATACCTTAATTTTTGGTACCTTAATTTTCCGTACCTAATTTCCGGTTCCCTTTACCGCCCTAAACTGCGAAATTCTTGACAGTGCACGCCGCGGCCCGCCGCACTCCTACGTCCCCATCCGGCAGTCCAGGCCCGCCAGGCCCGCGGGCCGCACCGTGCCCAGCACCGCCGCGGTGGACTTGACTTGGAAAATGTTATCACAATGTAAGCAGTCGGTTCCCGTGTCACTCGGCGCGCCCCGCGCCCTGCCTTGGCCCTGCCCTGCCGCCACTCTTGAAAAACGAGCCGACTGGGGCGCCGCGGCTCGAGCCCCGGCTCGGCGGCGAAGGACCCAAGCACTCGACAGGCAGACACTCCTCATTGGCGCCTTGCAGGTCTGGGCCCGTCCATAGGGCCGTCTGCGTGCAGTGCATCGACAGCACTAGCAGCATGCCTGCCCTTATCGCCACCGTGGACAGCACTAGTCCGCCGCCACACTTTTAAACACACGTTTATCTGCGCACATTGTCATCTCGGCTCCAGGCGACAAGGCGGCCCGTCACGGAGCGGAGAGACTCGGCCGCGGCGCGGCGAATTAAAAGAGCGGATTCTAACGAGACACGACGCGGGGCCTAATGAGTACCCTCACTGTCGTGGGTTCGAATCCCACCGGCGGCGTTTAAGCGCCTCTCTCTCTCTCTCTCTCTCTCTCTCTCTCTCTCTCTCTCTCTCTCTCTCTCTCTCTCTCTCTCTCTCTCTCTCGCTGTGACACGTCGCGACGCAAACGCGAAAAAAGACACGTCAACCTTGTTATTTCGTATTCACTTTTTTTGCGATGCAAGACATTATTATATCATCACCTCGGCGTGCACCATCATCACCATCACCTTCAGCAGCAGCAGCTAGCCTGCATGATGGCACGGTTCAGCGTACTGAGACGTACCGAGACGTACCGAGCATGGGCGGCCGGGCGGCGCATGCGCTTGCCCGGTTTGCACGCTGCAGGGCTGTCAGTACAGTATACAATGTTCTATTTTCCGCCCGCAGCGACGGCAGCGACCCCCCCCCCCCCCGTCTGTTTGGACAAAACGTGGCGGATGACGGCGGCCGGCACACTCGTTCTCTCTCTGTCTCTCTCGCACCCGTCCGGGACGCCCCGTGAGTGCGAGGGAGACGGAGAGCGACTCTCGGCCTTCGAGGCGTCGGACCAAGTGCAGCGGCCGAGCGAGCGGCACACTGTAAGGCAGACAGTGTTGCATCAGGCACGCACATGCGGCGGCGCGACGGCAAGGCGGCGCGGCGCTAGACACATGGGCTCCTGCCTTGTCACCGACTGTGTGTATTGATAACCCCCTCACCGGCGTCGCTAGGCCGGGCCACGGCCACACCCTTTCTCAACAGGTGGTCGTCTGGCACACACACACACACACACACACACTACGTGAGCGTGCGCGCGCGCAGCCCGGGATGCGGCGAAAAAAAAAGAAAGGAGGCCCAAGATAACGAAAAACGGGGGCAGCGAACCGTCTCTAATGCGTTTGACTGGCTTTTCGACTCATTGCCAGCGGGCTGCAGGGAAGGAAGGGGGAGTCGGGAGGGGGGGGGGCTTTTGTTCTTCCACCAGCGTCTATGCGAGGTGACTTCAAGTAAGTTAGCATCGATTTGAATGCTTCTCGTAAAGTAACTTTGTCCCGAGGAAAGTACCTTGGTTCAAGAAACAACGTTTTTGAGCGCGGGTGGCCGAAATCCCACGCCACAGGCGTTTTTTCGCGCCGGAAAGCAGCCGCCAAACAAGACGTAAGCGCGACTCACGCGCTGGAAAATCACCCTCCAAGGACAAAAACGAATGGAGCGCTTTTTTACCTTTTTTTAGGAAGAAGGAAAATTGTCGCAACGTCTGATGAGACAGTAACGCGCCTCTCCACCGAGAATAAAACAAAGTCTCACTCGCTGCAGAGTGGCTGGTTGAGCTGGACCGTGTTTATTTGCCTGAATCACTTCGGATCGGTCCGCTCGCTCGACCTCAGGGCAGCGGAGCGAGCCGTCTCCAAGTTTTTATCAGGGTCTTGAGGGTCTTGAGCGGCCAGCGGCTTCGAACGAGGCACCGGAGCGAGCAGCGCAGTTTCAAACTTTTTAAACTTTGCCGGGCGCCACCGGGCGGACTTTACTGCTAAACAGGGTGCAAGTCCCCTGGCCAACGACAACAGTAAACTCGTCCTGGTTAGACCTGGTCTGAAACCTCCCTTTCCGGAGAGCATTTTGACCACCCGGCTCAGTACGTTCCACAGCTAAGTTTTGGCCAAAATCTCGGAGCAAATTACGTACACACTAGAAGCCTATGGACTTTTGGAACATATGTATGAACGTATATGTGCAAGAGTAAATTATGAAGAAATTTGCACCGAAACTAGGTATCTGACCATTTAATGGGTACATGATGAAGATTGCTCTGACGCACAACCACACCAATCCACACCAATCAACTCTTTTTAGTACAATTCGAAGCGTTGACAAATAAAAACGTGGTACACGCGAATGTTGGCACAGCACTGCAACTCGTTGCACGGCCCGCCCGGCCGGTCTGCCATTGGCGCAGCTGGTGCGCGGTAAAGGCAGAAAAGAAGCAGAAACTGGAAAAAGGCGCCGCAAATGGCAACTTCCCATTAAATCAAAGTAATGTTTTGTAGACTAATTTTCACTTCACCACCACGCGACCCAGTCAATTAATTAGAGCAACAACTTCTTCGACAGAGTCGCGGTCGGAGGAAGCCAGCGTCTAATTGGCAAGGATGAGGGGAGAGAGGATACAGCGAAGAGAGGGGCGAAGAAGGGAAGAAAAGGTGAGGAGGAACGAAGGTGAAGGTGGTGAAGTGGAGAACAAGATAAGGCAGGAGATGCAGGGGAACATCAGATGATGAGGAATGAAGAAGAGGAAGATAAAGGTGACGCAAAGGAGGAAGAAAAGGAGGCATAATGAAGAGGACTATGAAGAGAAACAGGAAGATCAAATGACGAGAAGTGGTGAAGAGGAAGGTGACATAGAGTAAGATAAACAGGAAGATGAAAGAGGAGAAACAGAGGAAGATGAAAGAAGGCGAATGGAGTGTTAGTAATGAAAAGAAAGATGAAAATGTTGGGAATGAAGAGAAGCCCTGGCTCGATGATAAATGTTGCAGGGGGCATATCTATTACGCGATCACCTGATGCCACCGGGAAGCACCATGGCAGCAGCATGGCAGCGCCATGGATGCACAGCGTCGCGTTAGGCCCGCGAAGCACTTTGTCGCAAACGCGTCCGTGCCGCAACACTGTGCCACCGACCGCGGCGGGTCGCTTTTGTAGCGGCTTTGCTACAAAGTGCATTGTGCAACGCGAGCCACGCCACCGTCCGCACGCCATCCACGCCTTCCTGTTCAGTCAATACAATTTAGCCAAACAGACAAAAAATGGCGAAGTACCTGGAAGAAGTGCCCACAGCATCCTCACCATGCCAGTCATGTGCATAATTTAGGTATCAGTGTGGATATTATTATTTTCTTGCTACTGCGATGGGTTTTCCTAGGAGGGCATCAAATGAATTGGTCGGGCAATGAAGGTCAAACTGGTTTTTACCAAACATCAATCATGAGTAAAACCTCAAGACTCAAGGCAAAAAATGAAAAAAATATTAAACTGTACTATAAACAAGAGTCATCTGCTGAATTAAAGGCGCAAGGCCATGGTCAAACAATTTTTGCGCAACAGCTGACACACACACCCATTCATCGGTAATAATCTGACACTTCGGGAGTCATTTTCTCAAGCAACTCCTTGGGGATTTCCCAACATTTTCCTCGGCACCATAATCATGCGAAAGTGTAGGGCCATTCTCGTTGTGCTGAACTGCACAGTGCAATGCACCTGTGCGCGGCTTGCTACATGCATCACGCGACGCCGACAAACAATGTTTAAGTCCATTCACAGGTACACGACAAGGAACAGGCGGACTGACGGTCGACCGATGGACGCGCACAGACCGGCACGACACTCTAAATGTCTAACGAACAAATTTCCCCCCGAAAAAAGCGAAGAAAATGGCGCAAGCGCAATACAAATCCCGAAAAGATTGAGATGTTTTACTTTGTACTATGCTTACAACGAGTCACTGCAGCTCAAATGTCGTTGTAAGACATTCCTATACCATTAGATCTTCGGCCAAAAACAAAATCCGTGCAGAAGGCGTCTAAAGCAAAACGTCTCAATCAACGTGAGTCACCAAACGGCGTTTCTAAACCACCTAGTCAATCGCGACAGTCCACAACTGGACCAGAACGGCAGCAGCCGGCCAACACCTTAGCAGACAAACGCGCGTTACTACAACGAGACGCGATAAAAATCTGGCGTCGCGTCATATCCCGCATTTCTTTTCTCCGCTCCGACCTTGCCGCCGCGACACTGCTGCAGGCTGCTACACCTGTAGCCACCTGTCGTTTTCGTCGCTCTGCGTCTCTCACGGGGCGTCCCGTGTAGAAACCTGTAGGTGCGAGAGAGACGGAAACGACTCTTAGGAGTCGGTCCGCAGGATGCCTGCAGCGCGGCGCTGGACTGTACACACACCAAACTACTACTTTTCAAATTCCGAGGGAAACGCGTTGCTGCGCTGTGCGGCCCGGCCGAGGCTGCCGAGGCCCATCGCCTGTCGTCAAACTGCGCGCCAGCGCCGCCAGCGCTGCAAGGCACTCCTGGTCATGTGCCCACTGTTCAGTCTGAAGGAGCAACAAGAGCCACTGACTAAAAGTCAGTGCGAGGACGAGATTGGCTGTCGGTGCCTGTCCTGTTCATTGCGCATGTGTGCATGTGTGCGCGTGACGCATTTGGACCCCTCGGCGGCGCTTGGCAGTGCCTTGGCAGTGCAGTGCCGGCAGTGCTGCCACCTGTTGGTCGCCGCGGGCGCGGGTCTTTGGCGCCGCGGGCCGCGGGGGCACCCGGGGGCACCCGGGGCGGGGGAGGGGGGGGGGGAGCAACCCGCTTAACTGGACGGAGCTCGACGACGGCGCGGCTCGCCAGGGCCCGGCCCGGCGGGGGACTATTTAGCACTCTAACTTTGTTCCGAGTCCAGGCAGCTCGGCCCGCTGGCACGTCGGCGGCCAGGGCGACCACGGACTGACGCAGGCCGACGCACACGCCGAGCCAGGCTGGCGGTGCGTCCCGGTTGCGCAGGTCGCGGAGGGAAACCGAAAATTCCGCCGGAACGTCTGGGGCAGTGTGTCTTCCGCAGACTGATTCGCTGTCTCTCTCGCACCTCTCGCCCCGTGAGTGCGACCGAGACAGAGCGACGAAAACGGCTCTCTGGCCCGGCCCCGCGGCGACGGCGGTTCGTCCACCCTTTATTAAAGGCCAGCCACGCCCCCACGGCCCGCGCAGGCCGAGGCGCGGGGCCCTCGGCTGCCCCACTGCTGGCCCACGGCCTGGCCAAGGCCCTGGCCCGTCCAGGCCGCGCCTGTCCACTTCGCTTTCCCTCTCAAAGATCGTCGCAGAATCGGTCGCGCGTGAAAGTGCCGCGGCTACCGGTAGCAGCGCGCGCCTTGCCCCGGCCTGCCCAAAAACCCGCCAGGCCGGGCGCGCGCGCCGCGGTGGAGACGGTCAAGTTGCAGGCCGCGGAAGGCGGCGGAAGGCGCGCGCACGCGGACTTGAACCCGCGACCTTTGGGGCGCCGAGCGAGCGCGACGATGAGGACGACGGCGCTCGGCAGCACTGCGCTGCGGGCGCACTGCGGGCGCACTGCGGGCGCACTCACACTCGCAGCACGGCGTCGCGGACAAACTGCACACCCAGGGCAGTAGAACCGAGCGCCCTGTTCAAACACCGCGCCGCGCCGCCGTCGTCGTGGATTGCATACCGACGGCCGCCACACTGATGCCGTCTCTCTCTCTCGCTCCCCCACGGCACGCCCCGTGGGTGCGAGAGAGACGGGACGATCCCCGGAATGAGCCTTGCCGGCCGCGTCGGCCGTGCGTCCTCCTAGAGACGGCCATGAGGGCCGGCGAGTATTCCCCTGACCTTCACGGAGCCGCCCCGCCCCCTCCCCCCGCCCCTCCGCACGCGATAGCGCGGATTTGCCAGTGTGGTGGTCCGCGGTCCCGGACGGTCCCCACTAATACATGCCGCACCGTCATACACTTTGTCGCAAACCACACAGACGCGCGGGCACACACAGACACACACAGACACACACACACACACACAGAGCCAGGCCCGCTCGGTCTCCACGTGGCAAGGCCGCCGCACTGCAACTGCAGGCTGTGTACTGACAAGGAGGGGGAAGTACAGTAGTGCAAGTAAGTACAATCGGGCAAAAAATAAAAACTTGTGAGTTGCAGCGCGCTCAACGAACAGGCCGAACAGGCCCCCCCCCCCTCCTGTTCCCCAGTTCGCGCGCTCGCGTCTGCGCCTGTCCGCCCGTCCGTCTGGCCGCCTGTCTGTACCGCGTGCGTGTTTCTTTGAAAACGCAAGATTGCTAATCCGCGATTAAACACTTTGCCGACGCTGGCACGCACTCTCTCTCCCTCTCTTTATTACGACCGCGCCCGCATCAATGAAAGAAAATTTCGCTGAGGCAGCGATCTCTTTCTATCTTGGTGAGAATTCCGCATAGCTGAAACGGACCTATCTCCGCTGTCGCTACGCGCGCTACGCGAGGCGACGCGAGATAACGCCCAAACGCTCTGCAGTTTCTCAAATCCGGCCCGCTAATTCTAGACGCAAAAAAATGGGGTCAGGTGAGTGAACGCGGGTGCCACTGGTTCGGGAGGTCAATCTTAAGAAGCACCGGTTCTTTAAATATTAACTTTAAAAAAAGTGCAATCAAAACTTAAATTCGAGTCCTTTTGACTGAGAAGTCGTGATGTACTTGGTCACCACGATGTACGAAAGAAAACCAACTAAATTTCGGTCGATATGACTCCAATTTTTTTTCGCAGCGTCTTGTCAGTTCCGGGAAATAAGTTTTTTACCGCGTGTGATTGGGCTGAATTAAAATAGGAACGGGCGGTATCTCAAACCCGCCACAGCTTTGGTAGTGTGCAGATCCCTTATCTTACAATAGGCGAATAGCATAATTCATTTCGGGTTCGTCTGGCAACCGTCACGAGATTCGGCCGTCCGAGCAAACCCACGCAACGCCGCCGGACCGCCGCCAAAGTTACGCGGCTTTCGTTCGGTCTCTTTCCTTTTTTTGCGCACGGTCATATCAGCAAAGTCTGAGTGATAACGTCAGCATGGGGCTCGGCAGGTGCATCGGGTGGGCCAGCCGCAATCTTATGCACCTAGCCGCCAAAAAAAAAATTGAAAAAATTAAAAATAAAAGGACGACATGAGCACGGCGAGCGCGAATCTAAATACAGAAAGCGCGACGTGGGCGCTGGCATCTGTGCTTTCGCGCAAACCGTGTCGCGACACTGGTAGTCCATGACGCTTAATGACAGCAGCACACGCATCGCTTCCTCTTGTAGTTTTCCCGTCAGCCAATACGTCTCCGGATGCACCCATCCTTCTCCCGCCAAAAATGACAAACAATTTTTTTTTCATTCTTTTTTTTTCCATTTTTTTTTAATCCCCTGGCGAACAATCTAGATTATCGCGGCCTGACGTAACGCTGCAGTGCAGTGCAGGGGCGGTGGTGCACTGGGGCGCGGTGCGCGGTGCGGCCGTGGCGCGATGCTGCTCCACCTCCCCGAGAGCGTCTCCGTCGTCGGCGAAAATGGGGCACGCCGAGCGCGCCGAGCGTGCCGAGCGCCGAGCGGGACGGACACTAAACTTCAGCTACTTGAGCAACAAAATCAGCGACTTTAGTACGCGCAGCCCCACAGCGTTGCCAGGCCGCAGTGTGACTGTACATGCACGCATGATAAGGCCGCCATCGGACCAGTGCCCGGGGCTGCCCTGGGCTTGTCCCCTCACGCCCTCCCTCTCTCTCTCTCTCTCTCTCTCTCTCTCTCTCTCTCTCTCTCTCTCTCTCTCTCTCTCTCTCTCTCTCTCTCTCTCGATGAAAATTCGCGCGAGACGGCGTTGCATCTGTAGATATTGTCCCGGTCGAACGATTTTTCCTAATCATCTCACGACCCAGTCCTTCGACGCGTACGCCTCCGACCCCTCCTCGGCACAATCAGAGAAACCGCGGCTAAAAGTACCAAGAGCGGGGGAAAATAAATTATTTCAAGCAGATCAATGCAATTACTGGCCATGACACCGGGCGGGAGATAGCCGGCAGGGCGGAGTACGACAGTGCAAAAAATTGCAATAATGTTTGCAGTGGCGTGGCGGCAGCAGCGCGACAATGTGAGGCTTGGCGATGGCAACGCACTCGGCGGTGCTACCACCAAAAGAGGAGAACTTCACACTTGGAAGTGTGTGGACTGCTAACTCTGCGCGGAGACCGACAAACTCCGCACACCTCCGCATTTGAAGTGTCAAGTTCTTGATTTGACAGTGCATGCGCACCCCGAGTGCTGCAAGTGAGCCTCCCCTGCGCGACCTTGGGGAGGTCAGTACGATCATTGTCATCGCGGCCCCGTCTCGATAGTGTAGGTACATCGTGCGCCAGTCAGCCGGTCGGCCCGAAGACACCCCTCCATTTTCCCTTTCAGCCAGGGAGGAGCCTCATTTGTAATTTTTCTTTCCCGAGCCGCGCCGCTTTACACGTGTAGGCCGATGTGCACGCACGCGGCCTGATTAAGTGTATTGTTCGGATCCCAATCAGCAAGTCAGGCCGCCCTAAGCAAGCGTGCCGGCTGCCCTCTCGGCGCCCTCGGCGCCCTCGGGGCAAAGAAGGCAAGCCCACCGCACAGTGGGCCAGACGACCGGTGGAGGCGGACAAAATTCTAGACGCGTTTCGAGCTCCAGAGTCGCGAAATGGGACTCCAACCGAACGTGTGACCCCACCAATGGTTGCTCTCCGAACGAGGGATCCATTGGTGGGGTCACACGTTCGGTTCGAGGCCTGTTTAGCGACTCTGGAGCTCAAAACGCGTCTAGAGTTTTGCCCGCCTCCACCGGTCGTCTGGCCCACTGCGCGACACTGCGAGGCCGCCGAACCGGCAGCTCCTCCGAATCGAGGCATTACATCCACGAGTCTCCGCCGCCACCTTTTTCCTCCGTCCGCAGTTTTCCTTCTTGTTGTTTTTGTTTTTCCCGTCTGCTTTTATATAATATCCCGCACAGACACGTTGCCGCCTGCCTCACTCACCTGGCGTTCTAGCGCTGCCCAGCGACTCGGGCGACCACTGTGGCCTTCGAATCACCACGGCGCGGCAGTCTGCAACAAAATGGTCAAATAACACGTATTAGAACAGATAGACTCACACAGACAGACACACACGTACGCACGCCCGCACGCGGGCGGACGGTTTATTCGGTGCAGAACTCCCGCGCACTCGCTGAGCAAAGGACAACACTGAGAAAAGTTAGGTCAGATCGACTTTTAAGAATACACTTTGGTGTCATAGTTATTCGGGCTGAATCTTAGTGAAGGAATGCATAGGGCAGGATAAGACTCGGAGATAATTAACAGCCAAATTACAGCCGATTTGACTGAACTTTACTACACAGTGAAGGGGCGGGACACCGGAGGGGGACACCGATCGCTGCGACGTGATTTACGATCATGACACCGCAGCGTGAAATCAATTTCTTTTCCGCCGAAAATGTTTTTCATATTTCTTTGCAGCGGATCCTTCAGCATCCACTCTTTTACGATTTTTATAAAAATGATGTTGTTTTCGTTGTTGTTGTTTTTTGCGGTGTGGCCGAGGCGCCGGGACGCCAAAGGTGACGTCCTCGCGACGAGCCGTTGCCGGAGAGTTGGACGCTGGGACGAGACAAACTAGCTGCGTTCCAGTCTCCCCCCCCCCTCTCTCTCTCTCTCTCTCTCTCTCTCTCTCTCTCTCTCTCTCTCTCTCTCTCTCTCTCTCTCTCTCTCTCCTCCCCCCTTCCCCCGCCACTTTACGAGTGGTAGAAAAGGATACAAAATTGGCGCGCTGTCAGGGCGACACATCCTAATACATCCCGGCCGCAACGGACGGACACCCCGCGTCGAACGGCGTCCCCGCGGGTTCTAATACCGACGCGTTTTGCATTTTTTGTTTACAGTGATGCGTTCTGTGTTTCTCTTGCTTGTAAAATAATTCGACAATAAACCGGCGCGGAGGGCACGGCGCCACAGCGCACTGCTCCTACCGCCGACAGCAGACCGAGAGTCGCTTTCGTCACTCTGTCTCTCTCGCACTCATGGGGCGTCCCGTACAGGTGCGAGAGAGACGGAGCGACGAAGACGACTTTTGGAATCAGCCCGCAGGTACAAGGAGCAGGTACAGTCGTCCGGAGTTTCGTTCGGAGTGTGCAAGCACAGTGCAAGCACACTGCGAGCACCGCTGCAGGCTGTGTGCACAGTGTCTGGGCCAAGTGCGCTCCTTCAAGAGTGTGCCCGAGACTTAAATACATTTTTAAAAAGTCGTTTTTTGAAAAAACATTTAAAATATTTGAAAACACTCCAGCAGATGTTGTGCGGTGAAAGAATGCACAACAAATTATGGTGGACATTTTCAGCATTTTCAGTCTGAACTTTTAGTGTGCACATGCACAGAACCACTGCAAAAAAAATAATTCCAACGCGAAATATATCCTTCGATTTTAAAACTCGGAAGAGCCGCAGTGACGTGGCGCCGACAGGTAAGCACTCAATGAGCGCGCCACCAATGGGATGGGCCCAATCGAAACTCGTTGGAAATCCGTACCAGAGTGACTCCCCCTTTTTTTCCCACTTCACCAAACTGCACCGCTGACGACGGGACAGCCGACAGCCCCTTGCCTTGCCGTTCCCGCCGTGGCCGTCCCCCGGACCGCCGACCGACCGCCGGCCGGCATTCCGAAACGGCGTCGCTCTGTCTCTCTCGCACCTGTGCGGCCGTCCCGGGACGACCCGTCGGTGCGAGAGAGACGGAGAGAGACGGCTGCGCCTTGCTGCAGTCCGGTTCACTGACCTGTCCGTGTGTCCGTGACGAGTTCTTGCCGTATTTACGAGGCAACGCGCGATGCGCAATGCGCTGCCCCACTCAAATTTTCCCGCTGACATGACATGGCGGGCTTTGGCAGCGAGACGACAGCGAGAGAGAGAGAGAGAGAGAGAGAGAGAGAGAGAGAGAGACGCGCCCCGCCGATAAGGCGACACTGTGAATGGAAATACGTCCATTTCCGCGCCTGCATCTCCAGCACAGTGTTTCAAACCTCCCACTGCGAGAGTGAGTGCAGTGCGTCGGCGGTATTTTGATACAAAATTTCACTCGCCGAGTCCCATTTAGCGACTGGAGCTCAGAACGCGTCTAGAATTTTGTCCGCTTCCGACCCACTGAGCGACGTAGACGCCGTGGCGGTCCACCGTCCCGTCGGGCACGGCTGCGTCCGGGTTGCCTACCGCACTCCACCGTAAGGGGCCATGGCGCCTGCTAGGCAACCCGAACACAGCCGCGTCTGGCGGGACGGTGCACCGCCACGGCGTCCGAGTCCGGCAACAAGTCCGAGTCCACGGCGAGCGGGCCTGAAGGGCCTCGCCCGGGTCTCTGCGGTGCCGCCGGCACTGCCTGCACTGCCTGCAGTCCACGCCACTGCGAGGAGCGTGCAGGACATGAACCCTGCACATGGCTGGCCCGGCCCGGCCCGGCCCGCCGTATTGCGAAGGACGGGTTATCTTATCGCGCGCAGCGAAACTGCAACAGACGGACTGCACTTACTCTAGAAGCCACCCAGAGCGGCGCGGACAGGGCGCGCGCGCCGTTCGAACGGCCGGAGGGCAGCCGGCAGGTTCTGTCTCTCTCGCACCCTTTCGGCGAGCCCCGCGAGTGCGACAGAGACAGAGTCTCTTCTGAATCGCTCGGCACGGCCTGCGAACGGCAAACAACGCCGCCCCAAGGACTGGCCACTTCCGCTCGTAACAGTGGCGGTGCAAGGCGCGGGGCAAGGCGCGGGGCAAGGCGCGGGGCAAGGAGGCCAGCCCTCCGACCGGCACCGCGCCCCGCCACGTCGCGCACTAACCCCAAGGCGCAGCCCAACGAGCAGCCAAAGGCGCCCAAAGGCAGCGACACGCGAGCCGCAAACTTCGTTCGTCGGTTTTAGTCATACTTTCATCCGGACTGGAACCAGCAAGAGTCACTTTGAACCCAGAGAGCGCTTGCGTCGCGGATCCACAGCGCGATGGGATGGAGCAAGTAGCAATGCTTTCCTACTTGAGTGAAGTATGGCCTTTTGCCTACCTTTAACCGGCCGAGCGTCTGACTCGGGGCCGACGCGTCACCGTCCAGCCCATGTGGCAAATCGAACAAATTGAAAAATAAGAAGACGGGAAAACTGGACCAGTGACTTGCAATCGGTATCTCAGCTTGCCATCGGCGGCCGCCCGTGCCTGCTCCAACCGCTGCTACTGCTGCAGCTACTTCTGCTGCTACTACTACTTCCACTGCGGCTGCCGCTGCTTTCCCGGTCCATAATCCGGCAGACTGGGCGGCTAAGCGGACTACAGCCTCTCCGACAGTGGTGACTCGTTTTCGAGATTGAATTTGCAGGCCAAGACGCAGTTTCGGGCCTACGAGTCCGTTGACCATGAAGGCGGGATGACACTGGTAACACTAAAGGGTTCGCCGTTGATTCCTCAACAATGTGGGTGCATACGTGTACATTTTTGAAAGCGAATCAAATTCGCCCAGTGCGTTTTTCATAACACGTTCAACCAGTCCACCTTCCGCCGTTTACTTCAAGCCTCCTCTACTTGAGCCATCAGTCTAGAAAGCAACGGCGAGACTTTTCCAACTCCGAGTCGCCAGAGGACTAACTACGTACCGGTAAAAAAAAACTGGGTGATGAAGTCATTCTGACCGACGCGCGCACACTCTGAAGGATCATGGACTTTTTGCACATAAGTACTGACGTATTGTATACGTGTAGGTTGTCTACAAATTTGTACACAAATTGGGTACAATTTCATAAAAATTTCAGCACAATATGGAAATGTTGTTCCTAATTCATGTTTTAAATTGTACATGCATATATACTCATGCACAAATGGCAGTAGTTCTGTACAATCAAAGTGCGTCATTTTGGTGTGCAGACGGCACAGAGTTAGGCTCCTCTTCGCCTCAAAGTCTGCAAAGCAGGGGCCGTTGTTGGTTATACTTGTGAAACGTCAGGAAAGGGAGGCGCTCTGTCTCTCTCGCGCCTGTAAGGGACCTGCCATGCGTGGGAGAGACGGAGCGGTGCGCGGCCGTGACCCTGGTAAAGACAACCCGTCCGCACAGAAAGTTGTAAATGCCAGACAAATGCTAGACCGGCTTGCAACTTGGGACGCCTCCATTAGCAGACAATGCACACGCAGTGCTGACGCAAGTCGCGCTGACAGCCAATCAGAGCGCGGGTTGCGAATGTGCGACCAATCAGCTTGCAGCGGGCACCACCCGTTGCCAGGCCGACCGGAACAATTTCGGGTGGTAGTGGGAACCCCTAACCCCAACTCGAGAAAGGTGCCTTACTACGCCTTGATAACGGCACGCGAAGCAATTCTGCGCTCAGAGTTTCTTCTCCAGCCGATTTCCCAGTGTGCGCCATTTGACTCTGCTCCGCCTTGTTAAGGCCACGAGAAGCAGTTTTGTGCCCAAAGTTTCCACTCCGGCGATGCTAGCTAACTGGAATGCGCCGATTGTGTGACTGGCGTCGAATTAAACGAGGCGCCTCTATCCTGTCGCAGCTTCTCGGCTCACCTTGACGCGCATCGAGTCGTCTTCGCGCCATGCGTGCGAGAGAGACAGACACACTGGCGCCACGCGCTGCCGCCAATCGCCGACTCATCGCAGTGCGACCAGCAGACCGAAAGTCGTTTACGTCGCTCTGTCTCTCTCGCACTCGTGGGGCGTCCTGCACAGGTGCGAGAGAGCGACGAGACCGAGTCCCAGAATCAGTCGGCTGCTGGCGGGCGAGCCGGCGGACAGTCAAATGGCGCGCTTTGGTGATGAGATGAAGCCTCCCGCGCGACAGTGGCTCCAAAACCTAACCTCTTTCGCCTCTGAAAGCAAGTTCTCGTTCGTGAGCCGCCGTACGGAAATGGAGATTTGTACCAGCCAATGGGAATGCACCCTCGGGGACAAAAAAGAAACGCTTCGTCTTTCCCACTTTCCATCACATCGGTACACAGACAGACAGACAGACAGACAGACAGACAGACGGATGGACAGACGGATGGACAGACGGACATGCAGACAGTTAGAGAAGGGTAGGGTCTGAAGTAGCAACATTACGAGCGGTGATACCACCAAACCTCGGGGGCGAACAGGGGAGAGAGAAAAACAGCGGCAGTGAGAGAGAGGGAGAGGTGGGGAGGGAGGGGGGACTTGTTGGCTCATGTTTTTGCTCACCCTCCACTCCTTTCTTCCCAAATGACTCGTCCCCTGATTTGGTCGTCTGCTCCAGCGGGGCTGCAGCAGCGTCGCCTCACATATGGAACGCATCGTACACTCCGCCCCAAAATAAAGCACAGCCCCACCTGCTGACTGATTCCAGGGGTCGCTTGTCTCTCTAATCTCTGTCTCCCAGAATCAGTCTACTGCGGAATGATCCGAAGGCGGACCGATTAATACCGTAAACCGTTCAATCACATTGTCTAATTAAATGTATTTGTTCGTCCCGATTGCTCAACCGGGGTAAGGTTTGCTTCTTCTGCGCGACATAACACAGTTCGCCGTATAGTAATGACCTGTCTAGTGAATATGGAGCGGCGGCGCTCAACCCGAAGGCAAACTGTGGATAAAGCGCATTCGCAGTTCCTGGGAGCGCCTCGCCGGTGGAGTGACGGATTGACGTCAAAAGTGCAGCCGTCCGTTCGGCACTGCCTTAAGCGCCTTGGACACGCGCAAGCACACTAGCGAGTCACCCTGCCGGCCAGTACAACACTGATTCCGTGGGCCGTTTCGTCAGTGTGCAGGGCCTGGCCTGGCCAGGGTCTTGACGAAGTCGCAAGCGCTTCGGCGGGCTCCGGACAAGCCGCTGAACTAACAAGGGGCCGCGGCCGGCTGCTCACCTGGGGCGCTGCTGGGGGTGTGGGGGCGGTGCAGCTTCCTGGGCACGGAGACGCTGACGGCGTCGAGGCCCACGTCGCGGTCGGAGCCGGCGCCGCCGCCGCCGCCGCCGCTGCTGCTGCCGGGCCCCGTGCCGTTGATGGAGCTGGGCGACGCGGAGGCGGACTCGCAGGACAGCGCCATGGAGTCCTGCGCGGCGGGCGTGCCCCTGCCCGCGTCCACCGAGGACGGCGACATGGGCGGCAACGCGGTGGCGTTACCGGCGAGGGGCACGGGGTGCCGCGCCTCGTCCTGGGCCTGGGCGCGGCGCAGCGCCGTCTGCAACGCCATGACGCGGCGACGCTCCGCCGTCAGGCGGCACTTGTCGCAGTCGCAGTACCGGTACTTGCAGTAGCGCTTGTGCCCCTTGAGGCCGATCTTTAGCCGGTGGTTGCGGCAGAGCGCGCAGTTCGGCGGCGTGCGCGCGTTCCCCGAGCTGCTGGGCGCCGACTCCCGCTCGCGGGCCGCCTGCGGCGTCGCGGGCCCCATGTCCAGGCTGGAGGACGACGACGACGGCTTGCCCAGGTTGAGGGCCGTGCCCTGCACGCCCTGCTCCATCACGCTCCAATCCAGTCTGAGGCCGGTGGAGTGCGCCCGGAAGTCCCGGAAGTCCACCGGTCCGCCCGTCAGCACCGAGGCTCTGGCATCCCAGGACGACGCCACGCTCGCCGCCACGGCGCCGTCTGCTGGACCACTCGCGTCGTCTGCTACCGTGTCCCCCGCCGTGGCTGCGCTCGCGCCTTCCACTGTTGCACGCGTGTTGCCTGCTGTGGCACTCGCGTCGTCTGCTGTTCCACTCGCGTCGTCTGCTCTTGCACTGTTCACTGTTGCACTCGCGTCGTCTGCTCTTGTACTTGCACTGTCCACTGTTGCACTCGCGTCGTCTGCTCTTGCACTTGCACTGTCCACTGTTCCACTCGTCTGCTACTACACTAGTGTCGTCTGCTACTACACTCGCGTCGTCTGCTGTTCCGCTAAGCGCCTGTTCGGCTGCGGCGGACTGGCCGGTCGGAGGGGGATCTATTCGTCCTCACTGCACTAATCACACACCGGTCAAAAGTTGCCGCACTTCACTGCACTGACTGCTGCACTGTTGCACTTGCACCTTGTTCGCCTGTTGCACTGACACTGCGTCCGGGCGGCAGGGCAGGGGCCGACCGCGCACAGTGTGGCGGTGCACACGCGGTGCGGCGCGGGCCGGCCGATGCGACGCGCGAGCCGTGCGGGCCGAGCCGGTGCGCGGTGCTCCGCGGTGCTTGGCGACGAGGGGCGTACACTGTACGCCGTGCGACGCTGCGACGCCGTGCAGGACTGGGTAGCCTCCTCTAGACGCTGGCGCGCTGCGAGGCTCGGCGTGGCGTGGCGGGTCTGCCGTCCGTCCCGCGTCCCGTCCCGCGCTCGATCCACTTGGCGTGGCCGTGTGGCTACACTGTGGCTGGCGCTGGCACTCCGTGCTGGCAGCCTGCTGCAGTGGCCGTGCGCCGTGCGAGCGGTGGGGGCCGGGCCGCCGGTCTGAGTCCCGTCCCCGTCCCGTCCCGCCAGTCCCCACGGACCAGCCGCCCGGCCCGCCCGGCCCGGCCCGGCCGCCCGGCGACGCCGCGCCACGCCGCCCACGCCGCCGCGCGGCGCGTGGGGCGTACGGGGCTCCTCGCCAAGCGGCGAAGCGGCCACCACCATGCCCGCCGCGGTGGGTGCCCGTCGTCGCCGGGTCGACGGCCAGGGTCTGTCCCGTACCGGGAGACTGATTCCGAGAGGCGTTTTCGTCGCTTTGTCCCTCTCGCACCTTAACTTAACGCCTTATGAGTGCCTTAGAGACAGAGCGACGAGAACGACTCTCGGAATCAGTCTGCGAGACTAAGGGGTCTTTCGATCGGGAAGCATCCGATTCGGACTGAACCGATTGAACCTAAGAAGAACCTGGGCGCGAACCCACGCCGCGCCCCACCAAGAAGACTCTTCAACTCGGCTTTCTTGTACACTGTCTTGTTTCCCGGTTGATTACGTCCGCGCTCCGTCGCTGCCAGGAAGACGTTCCCCACGACATCTCACTGGCTCGCACACACTCACACACACTCGGCATGGGGGTGGGGTGGAGGTGGAGGGGGACTCGCGGGCGTATCTCGGCGGAAGGGTAGCTGTGGTGGGGGCACAAGTGCAGTAGCGCAGCAGCGTGGCCGTCGCAGATACTCCGCGCCGATAGATGCGCGATGCGCGGCGGTACCCCGCGCCGCCTGCAGCAGGAACTGCACACTATTTCGGCACAGTCTCTCTCGCATCTGCAAGGGGACGCACCATGAGTGCTAGAGAGAGAGAGAGAGAGAGAGAGAGAGAGAGAGAGAGACGGAGCAGCGAAGACTTAACAGCGGTCATCCGACAACGACTCCGAGACACGGCATTAATTAGCACTCCCGGATTGCAGTGTGCTTGCAGTGTACTTGCAGCCGTCCGGCGGCTCTGCTTTTTGCACTCACCGCGCCGCGAACCGCGAACCTTGAACTTGAAGGAGCGGCGTGCGCTAAAAATAAGCGGCGCAGCGTGCTTCTGGAAAGCGGCGCCGGCTCACTAAACACCTAAACAGCCGACCGACCAACCAGCGGCCGCGAGTTCAAACCCCCGAGCCGCCGGTATGGCGGTGGCGGCCCTTTCCTGACCCGACGACGACGACGTCGAAAAGCCCTGGCCATCAAATGACAGCGATAAGAAGCCTATTAGCGCGGAGTTTCGCGTCACTACACCCGCTCCACCCGCACTCACTCGTGCCACAGTGTGCCACACGGCCGGCAGCCCACCCGCCGCGCGTTTTGGCGGGAAACGAGCGGCGACCGCAGCGCCGCACAGTGGACAGCCGCCTGGAAGGTGGGCTAAAAGCCACGCCTTGCCCCTGGAAGTAGGCAACGTGCTGCCTCTGCGTCGCTCTGCGTTCGCACGGCGCGACCCGCGGCTGCTGCAGCTCGCCGTACAACGCCAGGGTCTTTATGGCGCGGCGGCCAGTCGCCGACTCTGCCGGTTACAGGGCACGGTTATTGGCAAAACGTGGCGCGGCGACACACACACACACACACACACTCGCGTCGCCGCCGCCGGTCCGCTCCTGCTGCGGCCTATCAATGTTGCCACGTTGTGGAGTGGGTCGGCGACTCGCGGCGGTCCAAATCGGGCCGCGCCTGTAAGGCAAACAGGCGTAACTCGCCGGGATTATCTTCCAGAGTTGCGCGGCCTTCGTCTGGATACTACACGAGGAAAAAGCGAAGGGGAGGGGGGGGGGGTCCAGCCAGGGTGTCGCGGCCTCGGTCGCAGCAACCCGAGGCAGTGTAACGGGCCGAACCAAGTCCCACTTCGAGTCTCTGCAGTGCAGCGCTCTGCCGGCGGGGCGGCCAACTGCGAAATGTCCGCGCGCGAAACGTCCTCCGTCTAGCTCGCTTTAGCTTCGCCGCTTTGCCTGTGGCGCCCCACCAGTGCACCGTGCGAGCGCGCGCCGATCGCGCAGTTTCTCATACCCGGCGCGCGGTCCGCCGTCGTGACGGTACTGACGTAGTGACGGTGCTGGCGGGCTGGCCGAGGCTGGCCTAGGTCCCCGACTGCCGCCAGCACTGCCGCCAGCACTGCCGCCAGCGCGCTGGCGTCTTCCCCGATGGCTGCTGCGACCGCCGCGGCCGTGGCGACGCCAGAGGACGTGAGTACGGCTCGCCGTTCCCCGCGGCGCGCACCGCGAGGCACGCAGCGTCGTCGCGACGGTGTCGTGCCCTGCCGCGCCGAGTTGACGGCGTGCTTCCGTGTCCAGGACGACGGCTGGCAGCAGCACGCCGCGACGCTAAGCGCCGCCGACGAGGCGCCCCGGCCGCGACGCTCGCAGCGAGGTTATGTCGAGTCTAGGTTAGGGCCGCCAGGCCGCCAGGCGCAGAAGGAGGCCAGGCGACGATCGATCGCGGGTTCAACACCCGGCCGGGGCGGGAAAAACAAAGTGGCGAAGCCCGGCCCGCTCCCCAAACTTTCCCCGACACGTTCCGCGCCGTCCGTGCCCAGGGCCTGCATGTTGAGGCGCGCGTCGCGCTGTCGCGGCGCGCCACCCAACGAGAGCAGACAGGTTTGGCGGGACGGGCCCGCCGCCCTGGCCCAGCCCTGGCCCTGGCCTCCCCGCGCCAAGGTCACCCCTCCCCTCCCTCCCGGCTCAGCTGTTCCGCTGGCGTCGCGGGGCCCTCGGCCTCGGCCGCGTCTCGGATCCGCGCGTCCACGGCCCGCGGCCCAGCCCCGCGGCCGCCGAGCTAGGCCGCCGTTGGTCGGGTAGGTCGGAGTCCGCCCCGCCCCGCCCGACGAGTAGGCGACCCAACGTACGCGGGGCGCCGCCAAGTCAAGCCGACCGCTCTGGCAGTCCGTTGGGTTGCCTACGCCGCGGGCGCAAGCCGACAAGCTGTGCGCACCCTTCGACTCTCCGGGCGTCCGCGCGCCGTCTGTCTGTCTGTCTGTCTGTCTGTCTGTCCGTCTGTCTGTCTGTCTGTCCGTCCGTCTCCACCGGCTAATCAGCGTGCAAAACGTCGAGGAGTGCAGCATAATCCTTTTGTGTCCCGCGCGGGGGAGTTTATGTCATCGCGAAAACATTTATACACCGTGCGAGAGAGATAGCGCGGCGGCTCCGGGCGGTGCGGTGGCGCGGCGGCGGCGGCGCTTCGGCAGACAGCCGCCAGATTTGGTCGCTATCTGTCTCTGTCGCACCCCTGAGGGACGCACCACGAGTGCGAGAGAGACAGGGCGACGATCCCTCGGAATGGGGTGACTTAGACGGACCCTCCGCGATGAAGCCGCACGCTACAATCACTTCCACTCAACTGGGATTCCACTTAATGCGGCGTAATGAAAAGGCCGGGGGGGGGGAAGGCATCGGTTATGGCCGGCGGGGAGGGAGGGGGAAGGGGGCGAGTTTAAGGGCGGAACTTTTGTCCAGGCTGCCCCGCCTGACGCGCGTCGCGTCGTCGCGCCGCGGGGAACGTGAACACACACACACACACACACACACACACACACACACGGCCGAGACGCGACGGAGGACAAGTTGGCGGTCGTAATGCGCTTCCGTCCAAACATACAGATTCGCAGTCGTCCCGCGATCCTTCACCCCGCCGCCCCCCTGCGGCCGGCCGCACCTCGCGAGGCCAAACAAAGTCGCAAATAAGTTTGCAATTTTAAACTGTAGGCGGCGGCGGTGGGGTGCACTTCACGCTGCGGAACGTCGAGTCTCCTCGGCTCGTGCTGTGCGCTGAGCCACGCCGTGCTGAGCGCTTCCCAAAGCAACCTTCACCCCTGTCTAGACCAGTCTAGACGCCTTGCCCACGACGCCCACCATGGCGGCCACCATGGCGGCCACCATGGCGGCCACGACGCGCGCTTACGGGGCCAAATGAACCGTTCTGGTGTATAGATAATCGGCCGCCCCTCTCCTCTCCGCTCCCCCCTCCTCTCGCTCCGCTGCGTGACATCGTCCGGGGTCTAGACGGGGGCGTGGGCGCGCAGGGCGCTTCATGGAAGCGCCGGCAAAAGGTTGTAAGGGAGGTTGTTGCGAAGGCGGGGGCCTGTTTGCCTCGTTACCACCTTTGCCGCCAGCCTGCCTGCGGCATACGCGCCTTCCTTCCGGCTGAGGTTGGCAACCCTATCGACAGTGCCACAGACTTGGTGGTGTTCTGTACTCAGACTCGGAGGCGTGCACGTGGTATGGACTTTGGCAGTCCAAGGGTGGAAAACTGAGCGTAGACTTGGTTCTAGCAGTGTGCCGGTTCATGCCAGAAGACACTTAACTCAGAGCCTTTGTTGCCAACTTCAGAAACAAAGTCAAGACTGGCAGTTTTCGTCTACCGGCGTGGCAGCACTGCCCTTCGCAAATGGAGGGGGAGGGGTGCAGGAGCGCCATCACTGCAGTGCATAGGGTTAACGGTTTCAGTCTTGTTTTCGCTGGCGGGCGTTCTTGCGGACCGGAATGTATATATACGAGACAGCCAGTCAAGTGTGGTCCGTCCGACTTATAGAAATCGCCGCCCGCTGGCTCTCTCACTCACACACTCACACACACAAGAACACACACACGAACACAAACATACTAGCACACAAAGCATTCACACACACGCGCGTGCGTTGGTGTGTCTGTGTGCGTCTGGGCGGTACGACGCGGTACTTTTTACGACGCGTCGTAGCGGTGGGTGAATACCGATGTAAGGCGCAACGACGCCTCGCCAGCGGACTGTCTCTCTGTCTCTCTCGCACTCATGGGTCGTCCCGTATGGGTGCGAGGGAGACGGAGCGACGAAAACGGCTCTCGGAACCGAGTCTCACAGCCTCGCACGCCGGCCGGCGAGGGCACTGTAGTCGAAGAGCGCGTCCTCGCTGCGTCCCTCTCGCACCTCCACGGCACCGCCCCGCGAGTGCGAGAGAGACAGAGCGAGAGAGCCCTGTTCGCAAGCAGCCTCTGCTGCGTCGTCTTGAGACTTCTGTCAGTGACGCAAGTCACGGCGAAATACGACCCGGACGTGAGCGGGATTCGAACCCCGACCCCGCCGGCCCTCGCGGGGTGTCGGGGCTGGTGGCGCACGCGAAACGAAAGGGATACACGCCGCTCCGCGAGCAAGGCGCCATCCACGCGGGAAAAGCGGGAAAGGGCGAATTAAGGGGACGGCGCGCCGTAGTGCAGCAGTGTGCCTGCGCTGGGCCCCACCGAGGCCCCACAGTGGAGGGGGCGAGAAGAGTGCGGAAGGCCGAGAAAGGGCGCCGGCTGCACGCTGATTCCCCACAGCTCTGTCGCTGTCTCTCTCGCACCCCTTCGGGACGCCCCACGAGTGCGAGAGAGACAGAGCGACAAGTTCGGAAGCAGTCTGCCGGTTTACGACTGGTGGCGCGGCGGGGCCGGCCGGCGAGGCTGGCGGGGCTGGGGGCTGTCCTGTCCAGCAGACTGATTCCGAGAGTCGTCGCTCTGTCTCTCTCGCACGTGAACGGGGCGCCCATGAGTGCGAGAGAGACAGAGCGAGACAACGACTCTCCGTCTTCAGCACGGACTGCCGCAGTTGCACTTCACTCTTCCCTTGCCGCGACAGTCGTCCTCTCGGGGGAGTGCAGATCGCGAACGGGCACCGCCAGGGGGCGCCCCGGGCGGCGACGTGACCGCGCAGGCCGCGCGCGCACCCCACAGTCCAAGATCTCCATGTAGGTGTAGGACTCTACGGCACTCTGGGGGACGCACCCCTTGTCCAGGTGCTGACTTGGTGTCGGCGGGTGTCTTAGAGACTAGAATCGGTGGTGGCGCGACGACGACGACGACGATGACGGCGACATCGGCAGCGGAGCGAAGCGCGCAGGGACAGAGACGTCAGTGACGTCACCGACGCCACGGCGAGAGGGTCGAGCGGGCGAAGGGCGAGGCAGGGCGGAGCGAAGGGACGGGGTTGCAAAAGTGACCCGTTTAGCTCCCTGCACCGCCACTGCGCCAACACCGCCAACAGCTCACACTTTTAAGATCTCTACTTTCCCCGCTTCGCCCCTTCGCCCCCCTCGCCCCGCTCACGATCATAAACACGGAGTCTTTGTCGCCGGGCGAGTTACTGCGCCATCCCCGCTGACCCCCCACCCCCTTCCCCACCCCCCTTCGTCAGAGAGTGCAGGCTGCACTGCCATGGCACTGCGGGCGCGTGGTGGGATTTGGGAGTGAGTCCTATAAAGTCCCAACGCAGCGCCTTAGCGCCCTTGCTCGTTCCGGGGGCCGTCCGTAAAAAGGCCTGCGTCGCCTGCGCCGCCAAAGAATACACATTTCGACCCAAGAGGTTTGCGAGAAGTGGACGTGGACCCTCGACTATGGTTTGGGGATTTAGTTCTTGTGAAAACTGCATTAGCCACCCACCCAAGCGATTCCGAATTGTCGTATCGCCTCTCTGTCTCTTTCGCACCCCTTGCGGAGTGGATCCATGAGTGCGAGAGAGACGATGCAGCCAAAGTAGCGCTTTTATCCGCCCGGTTCCTCTCGGCTGCTCTCATTGCTGGTCTTGCCGCAATAAACCCGATGCACTTAGCGACCGACCCTTTTGCCCGCAGCTCGCTGTTGTGATTCCTGCGGTCTCCGACCAACGACACCTCTTTCGACATTTTTTCCTCCCCTCCAGTTTATAGTGCTGCCCGGATTACACCTCTTAATCGCTGGCTTTTAATCTCGGGTCAACTGGGATTGCCGCCCTGCGGGAGGGAGGGGGTGAGCGGGTGCGCGCGCCGCCCGTCCTCTTGCATGCAAATGAGGCTTCATTGAAACTCCGTCTCGCCCACTCCACTCCCCCGCAACAAACTGTCGGCCCGCGTCAGCGTCAGGTGCAACTTTACCGGAAGGACCACAAAAACTACTGTACGGAAAAGAAGGACACCGTTTTTTCTCCGTTTTTCTTTTTTCGTCACTCGCGTTTTAACGTCTCATCCTTGACGACCCGGGGCAGTCCATATATAAGTAAGAGGTTAAAGAGGCGCTCCATTCACGATTTGACACACGGACTTGAATGGGTTCCCCCTCCCTCCGCCCTGCACTATGAGGACCGCGTTCGGGGAACGTCCTCGTCATAGGGGGCGGTGCTGCTGCTGTGAGCACACTGGAAGTGGGACGAGTGGAACACACCCCTCCGCTCGTAAACCCGGTCATAATGTCGATTTTCGATCCCTAAATCATGCCGGCCAACAGTCAAAGCGGGACAGGTAAGGCCGAAGCCGAACGACTTATAATAAGATTTTTTCACAACCGGGGCACGTTAAGAGTTTATTCGGGAAGGCGGCGGGCCGTGGGACGGGTCAAGAGAAGGCAAGGCGAGGGGACTCGGGGGTGGACGCCGCATTACAGTGGACGAGGCAACCCCTCCGCGGCCATAAAGCTCGTCGTCTTGTCTCTCTCGCACGCGTGGCGCGCTGCGGAAGGGTGTGAGAGAGACAGAGACATCGCGAACCCCTCGTTAGCTGGAGTGGCTCCTTTATGGATTTTCCCACGTGCGAATAAGCGCAGCGCTTGAGCCACTTAGGGGAAGTCGGCGCCCCGCTGTGGCTGCCAAACCGAACCGAAGCCCCACTCTCAGTGTAGTGCCAATAATTCGCGAGGCCTGCTCAGGGCGATCTGAGAGCCCTGCGGTGCAATCGCATGCCTTTTCCGAAATCCTGGTGGAACATCCCCCGTAGGAGGTGACGGCTCCTTGACTCGGGTGATCCGACTGACAGCAAATTGGCAGTCCATAATCCGGACTACCAGAGTGCTTCCGCTGCTGGTAGGCAACATTCAGCTGCATCCCCCACGCCCTGGTCCTTGTCCCTTAAACCCTCCGCTAATCCGGCGGCCATACCCCTCGCGCCGAGAGACCTTCGACGGCGATACTCCGCGCTGAGAGACCTAAACCAACCCGAGCATCCCGCCGCCTCTACTCCTTTCGACGAAAATTTTACGACCCTGCGCTCGGCGATACCCCTCGCCTGCGCGGCGACTCTGCCCGCTCTGCCCGCTCCCGCGTCGAGACTCCACGCCGTGGGCACGTCTCTACTCCACGCGGCGATACTCCGCGCCCCGTGACTGAACTGTTGCACTCCCCCTCACCCCTTTTTCGCCGGCACGGCAGCAACAGCTGGCCGGGCCGGGCGCGCCGCGAACCCACGCAACTGCGCGCCGGGCCCCGTGCAGTTAGGCCCTTGTCGTCGGGGCGCGCGACGCGACGCGGCCAGACGGACCGTTTAGCTACAATGTAGCAGCCGCGCCGCGCCGCCTCGCCGCCGCACTCGGCTACTGCCTGCGCAACATAATAAACACATGTCCATCACTTGTTCTGAGGTGAGCGCCGCAGCCCGGCCGGCGGGGAAAGGGGGGGGGGGGGGTAGAGGAAGGGAGGGTGAAGGGGGAGGGAAGAGGAGAAAAACACACACTGTCCGTAATTCCAGTTATCTCACGAAAAAGGATGGCACTGCTTACATTGTCGAAATAAGCGGCTCGCTCTCGGCTGCCCTCGGTTGAAATTGACTTCTTAAAACCGCTACAATAAATGAGCATGTTTCTTTCACGTTTTCGGGGGGAAAATAAACTGGACAGTAAGACAATGCTGCTTTGAGCAATTTTCACATGTGACAAATTTTTCATGGGGGTTGAGGAAAGCACAACAGAGCCGGGACGCTGGCAGGGAATGACCAGAGGACGGCCAGGCCCAGAAGAAGGTCGAGAAAGAGAGAGGGGGGCGGGGAGGGGGGTACTCTGGTGGATGGTACGTACACCCTTTGGGTAGTGCCGATCCAGCCGGGGCCCTCGGGGTACCCGCCGGCGGTACCCAGGCGGCGGCGCCGCGAGCACAAGTCGCTGTTGACTCGGCTACGCCCCGCGCCCCGCCCCGCGCCACGCCCCGCCACGCCCCGCCACGCCGCGGGCACAACAGAACGCAAACTATTAACCTCCCCCTTGCCGCTGCAGTCCCGCCATCATCTGCCTTGTGCAAGAATGTTGCACCCAGTTCTTGGTAATAGGTTGCAACTAAGTCCGCGACTGTGCGGTGCGGTGCGCCACTGCCCAGTGCCTTGCCCCGCCTCGCCCTGCCTTCTCTTGTCAGTGTAGTGCCCTGCCGCCGCTCCGCCGGGCCGGACAGATATCCGCAAATACCCCCGGACTTGTCTGGACGCCGATCATCATCTGCGGCGCCAACGCCCACACTGGCAGCCGCGGCACGGCGCCCCCAAAAAAAAGGGAGGAGGGATTCGAACCAGGGCCAGGGGCTGGATTGGTCCGTCCACCGAGTTAGCTCCAGCAGGCGGGGGTGGAGAGGGGCCCGTGGACCGCAGTGGCAGGTGGCGGTGGTGGTGGTGGAGGGAGGGGGGGGTGCGAAGTGCGTGAAGAACGCGCACTGACCTGATGACGGTAATAGCGGCAATCGTGGGCCGCGTGCTGGACTGATTGAAACGGCTGCAGGTAAAGGTAAACTACCTGCCGACAAACAGAGGGAAAGGGTGAGCTCCTCACCTCCCCCTCCACACTCACAGTCTCACAGACAGACAGACAGACAGACACACACACAGACACACACACACACACACACACACACACACACGACACATTAATTGAGCGGTCCGCAACATAGTAAGGAATAGTGGCTTTGTTGGTGCAGATAATGGCCGCACCGCATGCACGGAGCGGGGCGTTGCGGTGACCGCGCGCGCACCGTGAAAAAAAAAATTGTTTTTCGGAGCGACATTGTCAGTTTGCCGCAACATAGTGTCCGTAAAAAATGGAAAAAAAATATGACGCTTTTAAAATTTAGTTTTATGGTGGTTGGCGTTTTAAAATAAGAGGCTTTTGGTCGTATTTTTTAAAAAAAGAAATAATACAGTATTATAGTTGAATATTGTAACACACAGCCAGTCTGTTGTGGTTTTCTTCTTCTGACAGTCTCGTAGTCATGCGATTTGAACGGGATGAAGGGACGCGTGAGACCGTTCAGACATTCCATCGGCGCTTTTGAAAAAAAACTGACAACGCCACCAACCAACTTTTTTAAAAAATAAAGAATCGCCGAAAAAAAGGCCTGTGTTCGAACCTGGGTGTCGCGTTAATATTTCGTGTCGTGCTCGGAGGTGTCAAGGCATGGCCAGGGGACCCCTCCCGGTTGCCATCCCGCGGCCCGGTCCGCGTGCCGCAGGACTGCGGGACCCGGTCGAGGCCACGTGACGTCACGGCCCGGAATTTGCATGCAACAATGAGATACATTCTAACTGCGGCTCGCCGCGGCGCGGCACGGCACGGCGCGGTGGCTCGCGTGTGTTCCGGTCGGGATGCGGCCCTCATTTAGCGCGGAATCTCACGCGCAGGGCACGGCGCGGCACGATATGCCACGGCAAGGACAGGGCAGGGAAGTCCACAGTCCAGGGAGAAGTTCTTCGTGTGACTAGGTGTGACTGTCAGTTGTCGGTTGCTTGGCGGTTCGCTTTGGGCGTCGATTGGGCTTACCTGGGGGTGAATGGCGTCAGAAGGTGGTTGACAGTGTAATCCGAGTAATCCACAATGCACTGGCACTCACGGCACTGTCGGTCACTACCACAGACACGCGCACGCACTGACAGCGAGCGGCACCTGGCACTCTCACATCGCGGACCCTCCGACGCGTACCTGGGTCCGGGCAAACCCCTGAGGTGAGGGCAGCAACATCGTGCAGGCCCACGGCGCAGGCCCTTACCGGTGGGCGTCCTCGTCGTCGTGGACCTCGACGCCGTGCGCCCCTTCGTCGCGAACGTGCACATCGCGGACGTGCCCGGCGCGGACGTCCGACCGGCGCGACGGCGGCAGTTCGACTTGCGGCCCTCCAGCAGCGCCGCGCCGGGAGAGAGCGCGCCCCGCCGCCCCGCCCCGCCGCCCCGCCCCGCCGCGCCGCGAAGCAGCTGGTGCCCCCTCCGCCGCCGCGCACCCCACCCCGCCCCGCCGCGCCGCCACGCCGGTCGCCGCTACAACAAAGTACCTCTTGGTCCTGTCCGCCCTGGCCGGGCCGGGCCGGCCGGCCGGCCGCCGCGATCATAACACTGTTGTTCAAGTGTTTTGCGGCAAAGGAGTGGGGACGGACCGCATGCGCGTCCTCCAAATAGGCTATATTTCACTGGCACAGGAGTCATCCGACTTAATTCCTCAATCACCACACACACGGACACACACAGCTGCAACTTTGTTGCACACCGCCGCTGGCCGCGAGCGGCACGCGGCGCGGGCAGGGCCTCGCCGCCGAGGGTACTCCCGTCGTCGGCGTCCTCGCGAGCTCTCGGGGTCCGCGACGGCCATCGCGGACTTCGCGGCCACCACGGCGACGTGCGGGGGCGGATCCAGAAGGAGAGGGGGCGGGAAGGATGCTACCTGATTCGCCGCTGCGTGCCTCGCACTCACGTGGCCGTTCTTCAGGGGTGCGACAGAGACAAATAAAAAGCCGAGAGCGTTGTTCGGAATGAGACTGCGCAGGGCGGCGCAGGGGATGGGGAATGACTCATGTCGTGACAGGTTCGGTTTCGTCCGTTCGTCCCCACGCTAACAACGGACAACAATGTATCTCACCGCCGCCCGGCCCGGCCGGCCCGCCACCCCCAGAAGTACGACGGCCTGGTTGCGGGACGGGCAGGCAGGGCCGCCGACGGGACGCCCCCCTCCCCTGTGCCGATGGCCGGCCGCGGCACGCGCGAATGTAGGGGCGGACGCAGTGAAGGGGGGAGGGCTCTGAATGTGCGTCTACATTGTATTTCGTGGCTTGTGCCCCTCCCCTCCCCTCCCTCTCCCCACCCTCGCCTGGACAGCATTGCCGAAAGTCTGGCCGGTGCCGGGCGCTCCGAACGCTCGAGCCAAGGTCACTTTGATGACTTTGTTTCACCTTTCCGGTATTGTTCGTCCTGTTTTGAGAGAACAGGGGGAGCACGCCAAACTTTCCTGGCGGACCGGGATCTTGGTCAGATTGGTTACAATTCTTCTAATCCAACTTGCACAGCAACAGGCCGTTCTGTAGCTCCAGGGCGGTACCAGACCTGAGGGGGGCATTGGAACATTCCCCCCCCCCTTTTCCCGCAGCCACGACCGTGTGTGCAGGCGAGAGGAGTGCTGACGTTAGAAAAAAATGTTCAAAAACTAAAATGTTTCCGTTTTGCCTCCATGCCACTTTTTGTTCGAGTTCCGTGAGCGCTCTGCGCCGCTCTGCCTGGGAGTGTACCAGTGTAGCACACCATCAGGCTTGCGTTTGCATTTCAGGAAACGCCATCATCCGCAGGTCGCCGCTGTGACGTCCAAATAACTAACATTGTTGCATCGTGCTTGTTGTGGCAAAGACTGCAAACCCGTAAAAAAAGGAGGAGGGAGGGAGGGAGAAAGAGCATGGAGAGAGAGAGAGAGAGAGAGAGAGAGAGAGAGAGAGAGAGAGAGCGGGAAAAAAAGATGGGACCACTCCACTCGGTCCGTCTGTGGTGGCGAAGTCGAGTCCGGGGCCCGTAAAATTTGGAGCAAAGAGGGAAGAATGCTGGCCAGCCTGAGGGAGGTGTGACAACGGCCGAAAGAAAAAACTCTGCGTGAAAATAAAGAGGACGAGAAAACGCTGTCCTTCCGAAATGGACCTAGGCCGAGGGGCACGGAGAAACCTACACACACTCGACACAGGAAAACGAGACGCCTTTTATTTTCCAGTGTGCTATGCAAATTAAAATAAATGCTCGCGATGGACCGACTCGTTGAGAGGAGTGAGGGGGAGGGGGAAGTCCGAAGCGGCCAACGCCGAATGACGCAGACAAACACGAACGGCCTTTACAATGTTATGAATCGCACTGCTTCGCCCTGCTTCGCATTGCATCGCCACTGCAATGAAACGCAACGGGCAGGCGGGGCGGGGCGGGGCGGGGCGGGGCCCAAGGAGGCGGCAACACGCCACCGCAAAAGCAGCAAAGCGGCACGGCCGGCACGGCACTGCAAAGGTGCCAAACTAGCCGCTTTACGGCACGTCGTCGACGACAAGGCCCGAGTCGCAATCTGATACACTTTTACCTTTCGCCCTTCTTTATTCGGCCGCGGATGACATTTTGACGCTCTCCCTCACGCGGACGGAGAGAGAGAGAGAGAGAGAGAGAGAGGGGGGGGGGGGTGCGTTCGGGAGGACGAGATATGGCAACAGGAAAACCAGCAGCCGCGAGAGTCTGTTCGCCTGTCCCAACAAAGTTGTTCACGATGGAGGTAGGAAGGGCGTGCAGGGGCAGCGGGGCAGCGCGGAGCAGCAGACGTACTGACAGGATCTCTCCCCGGCCAGCAGACTGACGCCGAGAGTCACCCCGTCTCTCTCGCACTCGTGGGGCGCCTCGTATGGGGGCGACAGAGAGACGAAAACGACTCTCGGAATCAGTGTGCAGCACGGCGAGGCGGCAGCGCGGCCACGGAGCGGCGCAGCAGTCTCCGCCATGCTCCGCGCGCCGCCGCGGCCGCCGCGCCGCCCGGGCAACATAGTCACAGTTTCAACACGGCGGTAGTGGGCACGGCACGGCGTGGCGTGGCGTGGCCGGGCGTAGCATCGCACATAAGGGTATAATAAGCGAACGGTTCGCGATGGCAACTGCAACATTCTGGTGGCGCCGCGTGGCCGCGGCGCGGCGGCCCCGGCGCCGCGCCAAGTGTTCTTTGAAAGGTAACTTTGTATCGGCCGCGCCGCGCCGTGTCGAGCCGCGCCGCGCCGCGCCGCGCCGGGCCTGAAAGCTGTTATCAGAGCCGACTGCAACACCGCCACCTGGTCGCGCGGAGCCAGTCGGCCAGCCGGACAGTCGGCCGGCCAGACCGACTGTTTGACTGCGGAGTGGTCGTTGCAAAGTCAAAGTCAAGCAGGAGAGGAGAGCGAGCGAGCCGCGACAATGCAGGGCCGACGCCAGGCCGACGCCACGCGCGGGGTCACGCCCCGTCACGCCCCGTCACGCCACGCCCGGCTGCTACTTTGTTTGAGGCAGGCGGGCGATGGCGATAGCGGCGGGGCGAACGGGAAAGAACCAGTTAAAGAAAGAAACCCAAAAAGAAACCTTAAAACAGATAATAAAAACGAAACAGGAGTACATTATCTTCCGACTGAAGACACGACGTCTCAAAATTAACGTCCCGTCAAGCAAAAACCCATATGGAAATTTGAACATTCGAAAGGTCATAACTTTTGGTAGTAGTCCCACTGTTGTTTGTGAATTTACTGAGGAAATTCATCCGTTGGTCAAGTTCCCAGCAGACTGCCACCATACAGGCCGGGGTCGGGGGCAGGTGGTTGGGCAGGGCCAGCCGGGCTGGCGGGGTGCAGCAGGTCCCTTGGAGACTGAGACTGAATCCATTTCCTGTCGTCATCGAGTCCACAATGCAGGTGGGGATGGGCTCTCCGACTGGCCCGCCGGGCCCTGCCCCTCCCGGCCCCGCCGCGCCCCGCCCCGCCACTCGGTTCAGATTTACGCGCGTTTTTAAAGCTCGCTCTCATATTCTGGTTGTGCGCGGTCACTTACAATGTTGGCTGCTACCCGGCCGCGCACCGCACCGCGCCGCACTCTCCGCGCTAACGCACGCAACATAGTCGCAATTTGGCGCGGAGGAGAGAGGGAGAGAGGGAGAGAGGGAGAGAGAGAGAGAGAGAGAGAGCAGAAGTGGAGGGAGACAGCGGCACAAAGCGCCTGCGAGGTGGGCCACCGAGACATCCGAGTCTTGCAGTGTTGCCTACCCTCTCCGCCGCAGGCGCCGTCCAAGCCGCCGTGGACGGGATACCTAAATCGGATCGTCCCTACGCCGCGACGGAGCAACCACACTAGCAGTGCGCCGTCACCGCTAGAGTTTTGGGCGCCTCCACCGGTCTTCTGGCCCACTGTGCGACGCGGCCTTATGTGAATGTTCGGCCCGTCTCTGCGCAGGAGCCCGTGTCCATCGAGTGCCTGCCCGAGGAGCTGCTGCTGCACGTGTTCTCGCTGCTGCCGCTCGAGGACCTGGTGTGCCGGGCGGCCAGGGTGTGCGTCGACTGGCGGCGCCTGGCGTACGACGACTCGCTGTGGGCCGACGCCGAGCTGCGCTACACCCGGGACACGCAGGTACCACCGTGCGGCGATACCCCGCGCTGCGCCGACTTTGCGTCTTCGAGCGCGGCGTATTGACGGTCGGCTGGGCCGGGCGGGCGCCGGTATACTGTCAGCGCCTTAGCAGCGCCGCTTATTTCAAGCCCGCTGAAAAAAAATACTCAAAATGACGCAAAATGGCACCGAAAACACCGAGGGGTCAACCACTCTGGTAATCATGTGTTTTTTGCGGGTTTTTTGAAGCGGTTTTTCATCGTTGCAGGATGACTTCGTGCAGGTGCTCCTCCGCGCGCCCTCGCTGCGCTACCTGGACTACTCCGGCTACACGTGCGACATGCCCGAACCAGTGGCGGCGGCCCTCTGCAGCGGCGTGCAGCGCGTCCGCGAGCTCTACCTGCAGACCACCAACAAGGTTGGTCATCGACAAAGCGTCCGACCAATCGAAAGAAACCGATAAATCGCAGTCAATTTGACAGATTAAAAATTGCAAAGTGATTTAACAAAACTTGAACCTAAAGCTAAAACTACGGAAAAATACGCTTAATCGAAAATTTGTCAAACCTCTGATTACCGTAATACTAATTGAGGGTTTGAACCGTTCGATTATCGAAAGTAATCTCGGTTACCTTCGATTAGTCGATTAATAGCCCCTCTTCCGCACCGCAGATCGACGGCGCCGTCATCCAGCGGATCCTGCTCCACTTCAAGGACCACCTCCAGACGCTCACGCTGTTCGTCAACTCGAACCTCGCCACCTGCACGCCGAAGACGACCGCGCAGCAGGTGGGCCAACTGCCAGGCAGTTTGGGAGCAAAGTTGGTCAAAAAGTGGTCGAATCTCGGAAATTTGCTGATTTTGCTGACTTTGGGCGGCCACTGTGTCCAATCTAGTCGCCGCAAAAGGCCTCCCTCGACGTCCTAGTACTCTTAAGACCCTACTCTTTCATGCCCTGTATCGGGAGGACGTTGACCACAACGATTTTGGCTTTGACCGCAACGATTTTCCGACCAACTTGGTCAAAAAGTGGTCGAATCTCGTAAATTTGCTGATTTTGCTGACTTTGGGCGGCCACTGCGTCCCATCTAGTCACCGTAAAAGGCCTCCCTCGACGTCCTAGTACTCTTAAGACCCTACTCTTTCATGCCCTGTATCGGGAGGACGTTGACCACAACGATTTTGGCTTTGACCGCAACGATTTTCCGACCAACTTGGTCAAAAAGTGGCGCATCGTAGGTTAGATTCTCTGCGATGGGACTCATGTCGATTGGGGGTCGCAGGGCTCCGACGGCGAGGCGGCTGCCAGCTCGGGCGGGGCGGCCGCCCAGCAGAGCCAGGACCTGGAGTTCCTGTCCGTGGTCGGGCAGCTGGCCGCGCTGCAGACGCTGGTCCTGAAGGGCGCGTGGCGCTGCCTGGCCAAGCACGCCGACGTGGGGCTGGGCTGCCCCGCACTGTGCCGCCTCGACATCAGCGGCCTCAGCACCGACTTCTTCGACGAGCACGAGTGCCCCTTCTTCGTGGCCCTGCTGCGCCACAAGCGCGCCCTGCTGCAGGCCGTCAGCCTCAACGGCTGCTACATCCACCCCAGCCTGCTCATCGAGGTGTCCAAGGTGCGCGTCGTGGACACACACACAGACACACACACCTTCTTCCCCGTATCCGCTTCTGCGTCACATTCGTTCCCTCCCCTGTCACTTCCCATGTCACTCCCCCTGTCACACCCCCAAGGGCCATAGATTGAACCAGCAAAATGACCCCTGCCCCGGGCATGCCCCCAGCTGCAGGCGCTCAAGTCCATCACCACGCCGCTGGCCACGCTGCACGTCATCGAGCACATCGAGAGCCTGGAGTCGCTGCACATCCAGGGCGTGGGGCGCGGCGACGGCGTCACCATCATGCAGGAGGTGGCCGCCTTCATGGCCACCTGCCCGCGCTTCGCCACCATCAAGGAGCTCGTCCTGGAGGACCTGAGCGACTACAGCAACTTCATGGCGCCGGCGCTGGCGGCGAGCTGCGGCAGCCTGGAGACGCTCATCGTGTCGCCGGGGACGTGGCTGGACGCGCACGGCCTGGCCGAGCTGACGCGCAGCCTGCGGTCGCTACGCCACCTGGCGGTGCGCGGCAGCACCACGCTCGGCCTGCGCCACCTGCAGGTCAGTGGCGGATCCAGCGGTCAAAACCCCCCAGGCCCAGAGTCGCTGAGCGGGACTCGAACCAATGGATTCCTCGTTCGGAGAGCAATCCATTGGTGGGGTCACACGCTCGGTTCGAGTCCCATTTAGCGACTCTGGAGCTCAAAACGCGTCTAGAGTTTTGGCCCCCTCCACAAAGTCCTTCTGCAGGTGCTGCCGAGACACGTGCCGGGGCTGCAGCTGCTCGACGTGCGGGGCTGCTTCCGCGGCCAGGGCGTGCCGCCGCGAGTGCTGCGCCGCCTGCGCAGGGGACTGCCCTGCCTGCGTGTCCGCTGCGACCCCTACAGGTGGGGCCGCGTGACGTCACCATAAGTCTCAAAGTCGGGAAGTTGTTTCCTACTGAAACTCGACCTACTTTCACCGAAACACTTATCTTCACCGCCACAGGCCCTCGTCGAGCGGCGCCCCCGACCCCGGCGCCCACGTCTTCCACGCCTCGCAGGTGGCCGACGACCTCTCCAGCACCGACCCCAGCTCCGACGAGGACGACGCCAAGGGCTGAACCGCTGGAGTGGCTGGAGTGGAGCCACGCGCCGTGAATCTTACTGTGATGTGGATGAAGGAAGGGGGAGAAGGGGAGGGGAAGGGGAGGGGGGATGCGACTGATAGTGCTAATGACTTCATGGTGCCTATGACGTCTACAATTTGTGTGTATTCCTTTCGGCTGAGCTGCAGCCACAGGGTATG
Source organism: Thrips palmi (assembly GCF_012932325.1). Taxonomy (NCBI): domain Eukaryota; kingdom Metazoa; phylum Arthropoda; class Insecta; order Thysanoptera; family Thripidae; genus Thrips; species Thrips palmi. The sequence goes on from NW_023144623.1 coordinate 7,426,457, forward strand.
TGAAATTGAATGTCTTAAGTAACGAGTTGTAATAAGAGATGTGATAAAACGTTTTAGAAACAGGGTTTTCTTCGTACTTTCCCCAAATAGAACTCTGCGGTGCGTGTCGTGTCGGCCGCATCCGCTGCCGCTGTTCGTCTTCGTCGGAACGCGACGCGCAACGCGACGCAACGCGACGGGACGCCTTTTTGCATCACACCGATTCCTCGCATCGCGTCCGTCGCTCCGTCTTCGTCGCACTCGCTGCACTCGCGCGGCGTGCCGCGAGGGCGCGAGAGAGACAGAGCGACGACACCCTGCTGGGAATGAGCGCGCCCGGCGCCGCCGCTCTCCGCGCCAGTGACTCTCAGTGTAGTGCCTCTCGCGCACCGGGCCCCTGCAGGCCCCGACAGCACCGGGCGTGCGCGCTGGCACCGCGCTGCACGCCGCGCAAGGTCAGGTAGGTCGGGGCGAGCCACCGGTGTCTTCATCAAACACACTTGTGTCGATGTGCCCGGCCGAGCCGCTGGCCTGCCGCCTGCCTGCCGCCCCGGACCGCCCAGTGCACTGTCTCGCCGCGCCGCGCCGGCACGCCCATGACCGGGACCGCCGCCGTCCGCGCCGCCGCATTTCTCATCCTGCAGACTGAGTCCTTTTCCTCGCAGTGTGTCTCTCGCGCACTCACGGGGCGCCCCGTGTAGGTGCGAGAGCGACAGCGCGACGACGCGATCCTTCGGCGGCAGGCGGATGGTGATGCTGCCGTTGTCGCGGTGCTCGCCGTGACCTTATCGCGCTGATTAATCGTTATCACGGAGCCGCGCCGCGGTCGAGGACGCCGCCGTGGTCGCGGACGCCACGCCGCCGTGCCGGTCGCGGCCATGTGCGCGGCGGCCTCGGCGCCAGCCAGTGCGCGCGCCGCCACGGCCGCGTGAGGGCCGCGAGGGCCGCAACGCCCTCCAAGAAGGGCCCCGCGAGGACGCCGTCGGCCCCAGGACGGGCCGCCCGGCGAAGGGCCCCAGAGGAAGCACAGCCACTCACCCGCAGAAACCTCTACGCACCGGCCATGGGACCACACACAGGTACGCGTCCTGGACAAGTCTGCAAAGAGTCATGGTTGTTGTTGTTGTTGTTTGTTGTCATTGTTCTTGTTGCTGCTGCTGCTTTGAGTAGCAGTAACTGCAAGCAAATCTTTGCATCCTGGTTATTTTGACTGCCGTGTTTCTCGGTTGCCATTTCGCCGGCACGTACAGGGTCAGGGTCCGCCGCGCCGGCGAAAGGGTAGCAGTTGACCTTCGCGAAAGGGATGCAGTGAAAATGTCAGATACCGTCAGAGCCAAGGACCTCCCTTAATAGTTGAGTTTGCTCCCTCGTCTTGAAAGCCGGCACGCACGCACACAGGCCAAGTTCCTCACATTAGCATCTGCAAATGCAGTTCTCCTAGGCTCTGTCTCTCTCTCACACCATACATGAGTGCGAGAGAGGCAGAGCGAAGACCGGCCCGCTGTCGAATTCTATCTGTCCGTTTGCCGGGCCGGCCCCGGCCCCGGCAGCCGGCGCGCCGAGGCTGCTCAAGGCCGCCACATGCACACAACGCCGCTTTGCCGCTTTGCGACGCGAGGCGAGGCGAGGCGCACTTAGGCCGTGCACACGGAAGACCACCGAGACGGCCGGGCCGGCCGAAGAGGAGACAAAAATCACCAGGCCCATCAACGCCTGCCTGCGGTGTTGTATGCGTACACTGCGAAAATTTTGCTTTTCACGTGATAACAGTGTCACGGAGAATTTTCCTTACAAGAATGCCACTTTATGACAATTTTAAGGGTACCTTCCGCGGGGGTGCGAGAGAGACGGAGCGACTCTGCTGGTGGGGGAACGCGGCCGACGGAAATAAAAACAGCCGCTGGCGAAAAGCGTCGGCAGAGCGCGGCGGCGCGAGGGAGAGGGAAGAGGGACCGGGAGGAGCTGGCCTAATTTCGGGAGGCGCGCGAAACGAAATGCGAAATTTGCCGGCAGCGGACTGATTCCGAGAGTCGCTTTCGTCGCTCTGTCTCCCTCGCACGCATGGGGCGGCCCGTCGAGGTGCGAGAGAGACAGAGCGACGAAAGCGACTCTCGGAATGAGTCTGCAGTAGGCCAGTCCGCCCGCCGGGCCGCCACTGGCAGTCGCGGCGGGGAAGCGCCACCGGTAGGACGCCTTCCTTCGCGTCCGCGGGGCGCTGGGGCGTCTGGGGCGCGCACCGGGACCACACGTCGCAATGGCGGACAGACAAGGTGGGCCACGGCTTACCCGCTCCGCCTACGCTTCTTTGACTCACTGTAGACGCTCTCCGCCGCCCGCACTCCTCGCCCTGTCCCTCTCGCACTCCTACGGCACACCCCATGAGTGCGAGAGAGACAGAGCTAGGAGTGCGAGCAGTGGAGTCGCCGCCACGGCGCCTTTGTTGAGCTCTGTTGGCGCACTGGCACGCCCCCTGCCGGCCGGCCTGCGCGGCCTGCGCACTGACTTAGCTGACTACCTTCCGCAACGTTCGCGCGCATCGACACCAATAACACAGCTCGCACAGCCTCAGGCCTCAGCAAGCCGCGACAGCCCTAGCCAGGCGGTAGCCGGGCGGTAGTTAGCAGCCTCTTACGGCACTGCCGACGACATAACCAGGACATAACCATAAGCGCAGATCTAGGAGGGGAGAGAGCATCGCCTCCCTCTGAAGCCCCCTGAATGATGGACAAAGAGTCACACTTAGTAGGTGGGCAACTTTTGCGCCTGATCAAAACACCCATGATGATGCACACCGATAACCAACCACCTTAAAACGGGAAATAAAACAGTCGGACCAGGTGGATTGAACTTTTCCAATTCCAAAACGTTTCCAATACAATTAGCAATAAAATCAGACTATACGGCAGTCCAAAATTCCAACAACAAACATTCCGTTCGCTCCCAGTGTTTCTACTTAAGAAGGCAAAAATTGCCAACCCAGCCTGCCAACCCTTTCGTCACTGATACACTGTGTGAATTTTGGCCCATTTCTGGGGCAGCGCGGCCGCTCTCGAAGTCTCAAAACTCGGCCACGAGTGTTCTCTGCTAAGACTCGTTCAGACTCGTCTCACCCGCACCCATTTCCCTTCCAGAGCCGTCCAGAGTGCCGGCCGTGGACGCCGTCGACGGTGACACGTGCCCGTCGTGCCCGGCCGGCGGCTGCACGTCGGCCTGCGCCGGGTCCGCCAGGGCGTACTCGGCGTGCTCCGAGGTGGCGGCGTGCCCGACGTGCCCGCCGGGTGCCTGCGCCCCCGACTGCCAGAACGCGCCGCCCGTGCCGCTGCCGACGTACCGCTGGGAGCTGGTGCGGCGCGACAAGGAAGCCGGCATCTACCCGTGGACGCACATCGTGAAGCCGCCCCTCAAGGAACCGCCCGACAGGTGGGTGTCTGGCGTGGCCGCCGCACAGTGGAGGCGGCCAAAACTCCAGACGCGTTTTGAGCTCCAGAGTCGCTAAATGGGACCGGAACCGAACGTGTGACCCCACCAATGGATCGCTCTCCGAACGAGGAAGCCATTGATGGGGTCACACGTTCGGTTCGAGTACTGTTCAGCGACTCGGAGCTCAAAACGCGTCGAGAGTTTTGGCCGCCTCCACCGGTCTTCTGACAAATCCACTGTGCGGCGCCGTCTTTCTTGTCCTCGGTCTGGAGCGCCTGCGAAGTGGCGGGTAGGCCGCCCGCTGGGCAGGCGCGTGAGGCGCTTGCCTACCCTACCATTACCATTAAGGGCTAGACCACACATGATCGTATGCCATTTCGTAATTGGTGGACGGCCCGTGCCTGGCGCCACAGCCAGGTGGCTTAGTGAACGCCCCGCGACGCGCGGCGCGCAGCGTGCGTGAGAGCGACGAGGACGGCGAGGCCGGCCCGTCATGTCGCTTTGTCATCCCCGCCCTGCGAGCAGTGCGGGGCAGTGCGAGCCCCCCGCCATGCTATGCCATGCCAGGGCGGCCAGGGCGGCCAGGGCGGCCAGGCCACAGGGGTTGGCGCCGTGGTGCCAGGGCGCGGCCGCCAGTCGCCGCCCGGCCGCCCTGGTGCCGCGCCGTCTCGAGGTGCCGCAGCAAAGCCGCACGCTGGTGGGGATGCTGGCCGCGTGAGAGTCCCGGGGAGGCCGCGCCCGCCGACGCCGACGCCGACGCCGCGATGAAGCCGAGCCAGCGCAGCCAGAGCAGCGGGCCGCTGGGCAGGAGGGCGTCGGCGCCGGGCACCGCGGCGCCGCCATCGACGCGCGAGGTCTCCGCCGCGGGGGCACGCCGCTCCGGGTCACGTGACTCGTCGAGCAGCCGCGAGGTGCGGTGCGCGTGCCAGTACTTTCAGAGCGAGAGCCTCCTGCCCGAGCGCATGTCCCTCGTGGGCACGCCCGGCGGCACCAGGCCGCCGTCCCGGGGCTCGGCCGTGGCCAGCTGGCGAGCGAACATGGGGTGAGTAGCGCCCCCACGGCCCCCACCCCCGTACCCCCACCAGCCCAGGCCCGGCCCAGGCCGACGCACCTCCCACCTGCCCGGACCGGACGCCGCGAGCGGCGCCAATGGCTGCTGCACCCGGCGGCTGTCGTTCACTTTCGACGGCTTCAATTAATCAAAAGTTGGAAGCGTCCTCCAAGGCCGTCCTCCGGATGGAGTGATTGCCCACCGGGTGGCGGCAGGAGCTGTGCTTACGTGAAGCGGTACTCCTCGGCCTCCTCCTAGAGCTGCCATCACGTTGACGTCAACGCCGTCGGCGACGTGGCGGGGGCTGGTGGCGATTTGGCGTCCCCGCCAAGCGGCCAGCCGGCTGATTCCGAGAGTCCTTTCCGTCGCTCGGTCTCTCTCGCACTCGCGGGCCGTCTCGTGTCGGTGCGAGAGAGACAGAGCGTCGAAAAGGACTCTCGGACCGCAGGTCGGCCGGCCGCCGCTGCCTCCACCAAGGCGGCGGGGTGTGTTCGCGGCGTTCGCGGCCGCTCTGCATGGCGGCCTGAACGACCGGCGACGCGGCTTCGCGAAAGCACTCCCCCGGTGGTCCGCGGAGCGGTGTTCTCGGTCGCGGACCAGTTGGCCGGATAACCTCGCTGGCCGGTGGTTACGGTGCAGCGGGCGGCAGCGGTCGCCGAAGGACGCGAACCCTGCGCACCCCGCGACGCTGCTTCCGTGACGCCCTGACGCCGATCTCAAGGTCACGCGCTGCACTCTCCCCCGGTGCAAGCGACCGGCCGCGACCGCCGCGCCGCGCTGGGTGCGTTCCAGACAGAGCGCCGCCGTCTGCGTGTCCGCGCGGCCGCCGCTTGTTTTGGCGAGTTTGCGGAGTGCTGACGGGACAAAACGGCAACCGCGGCGAATCGCGCGTCGCGCCGGTCGGTCGGGTTGCTGGGTTGTCGGGTTACCCCGCAGATTTCCAAGTTTCCACGGCGACCGTGTCCGCCGCCGCCACTGGCACCGCCAGGCCGCGGTGCGGGGCGCGGGGTGGGCGTCGTCCGTCGGCCCGCCTCAGTCTGCGATGCGCGATGCGCCCCGGGGCAGCCGCGCCTCCGCCTCCGTCTGCTCCGCCGTCGCGGTCGTGATTTCGGATTGGGGCATGCCGCCACGTATTAGCGCTCGAGGATAGACGGACAGACGGACGGACAGACAGGACGACGGACGGACAGCAGCATGGAGGAGGGAGCGACACCTGCGAGGAAGGCGAAGGGGGGCGGTGGACAGAAGTGAGTACAAGATGGCCTCGGTGGAGGCGAGCAGTTCGTCGCTCTGTCTCTCTCGCACTCATGGGGCGTCGCATACGGGTGCGAGAGAGACAGTGCGACGATAGGGTGGGCGGGGTTCTGCCGAGTTTCCTCCACACCTACGGCAAGGACTTGATGGAGGCAGCCGGCAGTGGAAGGACTCGTCCGACTTGTCGCACTGGTTGATCGCGCCGCGGCCCCGCGCATCGCGCACCCCGGCCCGGCAGCACCGCATGGAGAGGGGCGGGGAGGCGCGGTACCGAAATACTCGGTGCGTCCAAAAGTAGTTCTTGTGGGAGTGAATGACCGCCCCGACCACGCCACTGCACTGCAGGGCACTGCGGCAGGGCGATGGATGCGCCGATCAAACGTAGCAAAGTGGAGCAGGCACGAGCAGCCACCAGGTCCTTCTTTACCTGCAATCTGCCTCATTGAATCAGTCTGTTGCTTTCCCGGCGAGTGTGGGCATTTTCTAAATTTTACATATGCCTGCATTTCCCCGGCAAAAACCGACTTTGACACAACGCAACAGGTGCAGAGCCCCTATAAAATGTCCCCATCCCGGTCGGTCGGTCTGGATTACATACTGTGAGGTCCTCAATTCGACAAGCTTTTCCGCAAAACGCTTCGCGGCGCCGCACCGGCCGGGCCCGGGCACCACCTTGACATCGATTCTGTGCCGCCGGCGCGGCGGTGAGGCAAGCGGTAAGAGGAGCAGCACGGGGGCAGGCTAGCGCAGGACAGGGCCGCCGTTCTGAAGGGCCGCGCGGCGCGGTCTAGTCCGCGGAGACCCTCCGAATGTCTGGGAGACAATTTTAGACCGCGCGACCGAGAGAAAACACACACGCACACACACACACGCTCGCGTACACGCACGCACACGCTCGCACACATGCGCACACGCGCATTCATGGCCACTCGCGTGCGGCTTTGTTGCGTACGCGTGTCTGTGTCAGCACACTGCGTACTGACGCCACTGCTGCCCGGATTCCAACACTACTACTGCCACTACAGTCTTGCTCCCCTTCTGATCGCGATTGGGTTTGAGTCGATGGGGCCTCGTCGACGGATAGGACAGGCAGGGGCTTGCCAGGCTAAAACTGTGAGCGGAAAAAAAGAGGTTGGGGAAGGGGGTTAACCTAGTGATCCATCCGTTCCTGCAGCAGCCTTCCAACCACGTCACGTCAGCTGACTGATTTCAAGATTCGTTTTCGTCGCTCTGTCTCTCTCGCACTCATGGGGCGTGGCGTATAGGTACGAGAGAGACAGAGCGTCGAAAACGGCTCTCTGAATCAGTCTACTGTTACGTCAGTCAAGCTGCCCCACGTCGCCGTCGACCAGGTCTGTGGCGGCGACGTCACGGTGCACTACAACGCCACCACGACCGCCGTTTGCGTCTCTCTCACACTCATGGGGCGTCCCGTAAAGGTGCGAGAGAGACAGAACGACGGGAACAACTCTCAGAATCGGTCACCTGGCGTGCCGTACCCGCGGTGTCCATAGTCCCCCGTCTTCCCACAGCCGTCTTACCGTGCCAAAAAGGAAGCACCCGTGCGTGGGTTCGGTCTAGCCGTCCTGGCCCCGACCACGAACACGAAGAGAGTCATACCGTCGATTTCTAAACAGTACTTGCAGGATATTTCACCACGATGACGGCAGTGGCTGCACGGGTTCAGGGAAGAAGAGAGGGGGATGCAGCAAAAGCTGCCTACTTACAGGGGCAACGTTCGACTTTTTATCTACCTTTCAGGCGGCTTCGCTGACTTCTGGTGCCCCCCCCCCTCCCCCAGTGGGTCGGCCAGCTGTTTACCCCGTGGCCGCGGGCTGGGGCTGACACTTTGGGGCCGGGGTCGGGTCAGTCAGACAAACTCCCCGTTGCTCAGCGCCGCGCCGTCACCGCGCAGCCCCCGCCAGTGTGTGGGCAGGGGCAGTAGCAAAGGGAGGAGACACTAAGTCACTTCGCACTGTCTGCCTCTCGTACTCATGAATCAGTGGGGCGGCGGCGGCTAAACCGCCAGAGAGAGAGAGAGAAAATTACTTGCAATCGAGGAGGTTTAAGCCTCCTCTATTGCAAGTAAACTAAATTTAGAAAATTGCTCTGACTTATTTGAACCCAAGTTTAGTTTTACAAAAGGCTGTATCCATTCCATAACTTTGCATAAAAACAGTTCTTTCATAGGGCCGTTAAATTCCAGAGATGACATTGACATTCACTTAATCGCATTGGTTTTGAACCGTTTCGAACTTATTCAAAATAAGCCTCAATGTCGTGCCAAAAAAATTTTTGGTTCACACGCGGTACTTAAATTGTCCGAAGAAATTTCACCAAAATTTTGAGACCACGCTCCCAAGGAGCTGGACTAGCTACTGGGATCTGATCTGACTGGCCTAGGCCGAGCACTAGGTCGTCTCCGCGCCGGTCGGTACTTCCCGGCGGCGCGCGGCCCCGCCACAGTGGCACACTGACTGAGAGTCGTTTTCGTCGCTCGGTCTCTCTCGCACTCGTGGGGCGTCCCGTATCGGTGCGAGAGAGACAGGGCGACGAGAACGACTCTCGGAATCAGTCCGCTGCCCGCGACCCCGGCCGGCTGGTGGCCGCAATTTTCGGTGTCGGCTCGGTTTATTCTAGTCGCCCGGCCCGACCGGCCCGACGCACTGCGACGCGCGGCGGCGGCGGCGGCGCCACTGTCATGGCGTCCCTTGGCGCTGCCGCTGCGCGCTGCCCGTGGGAGCCGCCGGCCTGCCGAGCCATTCTGAATGGTGTGCCGTCGCTCCGTCTCTCTCGCAGCCCTACGGGACGCCCCGTGAGTGCGGGAGGGAGAGAGAGACGGAACCACCGTTCGGAATCGCCCTGCTGGCGGCCTGGGTCACGGGGCGCTCGAGTGTGCGAGGCTCACGCCGAACTACCTGCACAACCCGCTCCTGGATCCGCGCCTGTCGGTGTCCGCCTGCAGGCACACTGTCTCACCCCGCCCCCTGCCTGCTGTTTGCAGCGACCACGAGTACGAGCCGGTGTCTCCACCGCCGGGGCCCGCCGTCGCGGGCCCGCCGACCGTACACGTGACGAACATCGAAGGGATTACGATCCAGGAGCCCCCCGAGGGCCCCGACGCCGAGCCCATCATGTCGGAGACCGACTCCGCCGGCTCCCCGGTCCGCCGGCCCGTCGACGAGGTCCCCGTGCCCCACGACGGCGACGACGAGGACAGGGCCATGTCCGGCGGAGAGATGGGCGACACGAACGGAAGTCTGGGAGGAGCGGATGACGAGGTGAGAGCGCACAACTATGCACCAGTGTATGGAAACTCTTTTCTGAGTGGGCTGACATGTTGCTGGTGATTTTACGCAGATGGAGCACGAGGACGACGAGTTCATCACGGCGGCGCAGATCCAGCAGCAGATGGAGGACCGCTTCTTCGCGCCGACGCCGACGACGATGCGCGCCGAGTCCCGGACGCCGGACGCCGCGCCGAGCACGGCCTACGCGGCGGCCCCGTCCGGCGCCGACGCCGCGCCGCAGGCCAAGAAGGGCCGCGGCAAGAACAAGAAGCTCTTCATGGCGGGGTCGGCGCAGGGCCGGTGGGGACGGCTGCGCGGCACCGGCCAGTCCTCGGCGGGCACGGCGAGCAGCGGCAGCCCGGCCGACGGCTCGCAGCCCGAGACCATCCAGCAGCGGCTGCGCTCCGGCGCGGACCGCCTCAAGACGCGGCTGGCCGGCATGCCGCGCCCGAAGCTCCCCGCCGTGCGCAAGCCCAAGTTCACCATGCCGGACAAGTCCAAATTCCACCTGCCGGACCGGCCCAAGTTCAAGATGCCGGAGCGGCCCAAGTTCAAGATGCCCGACCGGCCCAAGATCTCCCTCGGCAGCCTGGGCCGCGGCGTCCGAGGCAGCGCCAGCACGGCCGCGGCGTCCGAGGCCACCACCGCCACGAGCGGCACCGCGAGCGGCACCGCGGACGGCAGCTCGGAGCCGCAGCAGCCCAAGAAGGCCGGCAAGCGGTCGCTCAAGGCCAAGGCCATGGCCATGAGGAGCGGCAGGCAGTACAGCACTGAGTCCACGGCCGGCTCCTCGGAAAAGCGCCGGCCGCTGTTTGACCTCAACACGTTCCGCACGTACCCGCGCATGCTGACGCGCAAGATCCGCGGCGGTGACTCGTCCTCGTCGCCCAGGTCGGCGCGGTCCACGCGGCCCGGCACGCCGCCGCCACGCGCCAGCTTCAGCAACGACACCGTCAAGTGGATGCGCCGCTTCTCCGAGGCCAAGTACGGCGCCGGCGACCCGCAGGCCGCCGCCGTCAACTACGCGGCGCACCACACGCCGCCGCCCACCAACAACAGGCACACGGAGCCCCCGGCGCAGGCCTCGGCGGCCCAGGCGCAGCAGTCCTCACAGCCGGCCTCCACCAGAAACGGCGAGCAGATGGTGTACCACATTTCGCTGCACGGCACCGACTCGGAGCCCGAGTACAGTGACGACCAGTTCCAGGGGCCGCCCTACCCAGAGCTGCTGCCCATCGACGGCGACCTGGAGATCGTGGACCATGCCGCCAGGAAAGCCCTGGAGGAGGCCAAAGCCGCGGCAGCGGAAGAGGCCGCGCTGGAGGCCAAGAGAGAGGCCAGGAGGGAGGCCAAGAGGGAGGCCCAGCGGCTCGCCGACATCGAAGCCGTGCGGCGGGCAGAGGCAGCGGAGGAAGCGCAAATGTAAGTCTGGGAGTCGGTTGTTTCGTCTCTGGACACATTTTATTCCTTTCTGTTTTTGTTCTGTCCAGGGAGAGGGAGTACCGCAGGCGCACTCAGCAGCAACAACAACAACAAGGCCGCAGCCTGCGGTTCGGCCGCTACGCCGCGGACAGCATGGACGCCGACGAGGAGCAGGACTACAGCCAGGACCAGGACTACAGCCAGGAGCAGGACGTGGGCGACTCGGACCGCGAGAACCGCTCGTCGGGCACGTCGTCGGAGCGCCACCGCCGCGGCGTCATCGAGGAGATCGACTCGGACGAGTTCTTCCTGCGCCAGAAGGGCATCAGCCAGGAGGACGTCGACGTGGGCCGCTACATCGCGTCCGAGATCCGGGAGGCATTGCGGCCCGGCGCGGCGGCGGGCTACGGCCTCGACGACGAGGACGAGGAGTCCGTCGCCGTGCCCAGCCCACCGCCGCCGCGGCCGCAGCGCGGCACGGGCACGCGGTCCCTGGCGCGCAAGAAGAAGCAGGGCAAGATCTACGTGCCCGCGCGCGCGCCCGCCCGCGCCACGCCGCCCGCCGACGAGGACGACGAGGAGTGGGACGACGAGGAGGACGGCAGGGTTCCGGCCGACGACAGCTACTTCAACACGTTCCCGCCGGACAGGCCAGCGCGTCGCCGCCGCGCCAAGAAACCGGTGCCGCCCACGCCGCCGCCGCGGCACGAGCAGGACGACGAGGACAGTCGCATCCAGGAGGACATCGACCTGAGCGTCGCCATCCACCGCGACGACCTCGGCATCCTGGCGCAGACGCCCGCCGCGGACGAGCAGGCCGTCGCCGCGCAGCCGCCGATGCCGCCGAAGCGGCTCCGCAAGTCCAAGTCCTCCAACCTCAACCTCCACGACGACGTCCCCATGATCGACGACGCCGAGGAGGACTGGGGACGCGCCGAGCGACGGGCGGAGCGCGAGGAGGTGAGTGTACACGCCGCGGTGTTGCGGTTTGTGTCCCTGATGTCCCCTGTGCTTGACGCCTGATGGTTCTCTGTTGCCGCCGCAGGTGTTGGCTCTGCAACAAGAGGCCGATTACATCGTCCCCCGCGCCGCCCCCGACGGCCAGCAGCAGCCCCCCGTGCCGCCGACGCGCGGCCGCAAGTCCCGCGGCGGCTCCCGGGTGGGCTCGCGCGCCGGGTCGCGGGGCACGTCCCTGGCCGACGAGGACCGCACTTCGCGCGGCGCCGAGTCCCTGCCGTCGGAGCGCGACGGCGACGAGCTGCTGCCCGAGGACAGCCTGCTGGAGGACGTGCTCACCCGCAACGAGGACGACGACGACGTGAGGCTGGGGGCGCGCATTGACGACTACGCGTTCGTGGACAAGCAGTCGCTGCCGCGCGGAGTGGCGCCCCCCAAGCCCGACCGCCCGCGGCGCCCCAAGCCCCCTCGGCCGCCTGCGCCGGGCCGCCGCGCCAAGCGGGCGCCCACGCAGAGCGCCACGGCCCGCCTGCAGAACTGGAGGCAGTTCTTCTCGCTGCCGACGCGGCGCAGCGCCAAGCAGGCCGCCAAGCAGGCCACCGTCGCCGCCACGCCCGTGCGCCCCGCCAGGAACTACAGCACCCTGGGGCCCGCCCGGCCGCCGCGCAGGGGCAGCCACGGCAGCCAAGGCAGCAGGCACTCGCCCCTGCCCGGCACCGTCTACACCGCCGGCTACCTGGAGATCCACGCGGACGACGCGGCGCTGCAGCAGCGACGGGACACGCCCGAGCTGGACAACGAGACCGAGAGCAGCAGGGCGGACCTGCAGTCCGGGGACGTCATCTCCAGGATGAAGGACAGACCGCTGCCAGCGCCACCGAGGCCCACTCGCGCCCGCAAGCACTACGACAAAGGGTAGGAGTCGACACTTGTCTGTATCCACACCGCTTTGCTGCCTTATTCGGGAAGTTTGAATGATCGTCCCTCTTTGTTGTGCAGTGACTTGGACATGGAGGTGGACGAGCAGTTCCAGGAGAAGACCGTCCCCGACCGCTATCACTACCCCGACGACGGCGCGGACGCGTCGCGGGACTTCACCGACGTGGAACGGAAGGCCGCCATGGCGCAGCTCCGGGAGGACTTCTTCTCCAGGTCCGGCGAGGAGGCCCCAGAGACGGCGGCGGACGCGCACCAGGACCAGTGGCACGCCGACGGAATGCAGATTCCCACCGTCATCATGACGGAGCCCCCAGCGGACGAACCGCTGCCCGACAGCCCGTACAAGAGCCTGCGGAAGAAGAAAAAGAAGATACCGCCGCTGCCCCCACCGGAGCCCGAGCCAGAGGAGGACGCAGAGCCCGAGCGGCCGGAGGAAGTGTCCATCGCCATCCAGACCGACCCCTTGCCGGACGACCTGTGCGTCGAGGACGCCGCCGCGGCCGGCGAGGACCGCGAAGACACGACCACCAGCGCCAGCAGGACCTGGCCCACCGTGATGGAGCAGAGGCAGGAGGCGCCGCCGCCGCCACCACCGCCCACCAGGCGGCCTCGCAGGGACTCGCACGAGCCCACCGCCACGGCCGCAGCGGCAGCCGCAGCGGCCGCCGTGGCCGCCGCCATCCCCGCCAGCGTCAAGCTGGACGTGCCCGAGTCCCTGCAGACGCAGCGGCTGCAGGTGTCCGACCTGGACGTGAACCGGCTGAGCGTGAACGAGCTGCGCGCCAACAAGATCACCGTTTCCGAGATCGACGGCATGTCGCTGTCCGTGTCCGAGGTGCACAACCGGTCGTCCAGCGGGCTGCAGCTCGCGCCTGGCGAGCCTGGCACCGTGGAGCTGCCCTCCGACCTGCTGCAGCAGCTGCTGCCGCTGTCGCAGTCCATGTCGCACGCGCTGTCGCAGTCGCTGTCCGAGTCCCTGGCCAGCAGCCTGTCGCAGGCGCTGTCCCAGATCCAGGAGGCCCTGTCGCAGCCCGCCGAGCTCGTGCAGCAGCAGCAGCTCCTCCAGGAGCAGCTTCACCGCCTGCAGGAGCTTCAGAGCCAGCAACAGCAGCAGCAGAGCGAGCAGTTGCAGCAGCAGCAGCAGTTCCAGCAACAGCAGCAGCAGCTCGCGCAGGACACGCTTCTGCAAGTGGAGCAGCAGCACTCCGCCGTGCTTCACGAGCTGCAGCAGCAGCTGCAGAGCCTGCAGCTGGCCGCCGCGACGCACCCCGACGTGCCCCCTCCCATCCCGCCGCCCCCACGCGTCGACGCGCAGTCCATCCAGACGCAGACGTCCCTCGAGCTCCCCGTCGGCGCCGCGCCGGCCACCACCGCCACCGCGTTGACCGCCCCCGTGGCGCCCCCACGCGGCGGGGCGAGGCCTCGCGTCAGCCCCGCGGCGCTCGGCGTCGACTCTGAGGAGGACGAGGAGGTGGCCCTGGCCATGGCGCCGCACTCCAGCCACTCCCTGCCGCGGCGACGTCGGCACCACGGCCACAGCCAAGGCCACAGCCACCGGGCGTCGGCGCGGTACTCGTCCGACGACGACGAGGAGCACCTGGCGCCGGCGCCGCGGCGGCACCGTCCCGCCTCCGCCTTGACGCCGACGGCCTCCACGGCGGGCGACGGCGCGGTGCCCAGCCTGGGTGAAGCGGGCCGGCAGCTGGCCCGGGCGTGCCGCGTGAGCGCCATCCACGCCTTGGCCACGCTGCACCAGGCCATCCAGCCCGCCATGGACTCCGTCGGCCAGGCCGTCGGCGCCGACCCCAAGCGACGTGACCTGCAGGCCGCCCTGTGCCTTGTGCTGGTGCTCGTCACCGCCCTCATCCTGCTGGGCTGTGGCTGCGCGGGCAGCAAGGTAGTCCACCACCACCACTGGGACTTCCAGTTCCCTCCACCCCTATAGGGCTATATTTCTAATTTCTAGTCACCAGAGAGAATTGTGATTCGCCGTTTCGGGTTCAAAGCCCATCAAAGGACTTTTCTTCATTCTTTCATTATTTTTGTTTTGTTTTGCATGTTGCAATGTTTCGTTTTATTAAGTACTTTTTCGTTTTTGTTGTGGAGTGAAACCAGACTTATGTAAATGCTGATGTGATATATCACTTAACAACAGTCAAGTTTACCTAAACCTGTGACCATTGATCACTGTATTTTTATTTTGTCACAACTCTAGTCACGTTTCTTGTGCCATTTAGGGAATGCCAATTTTGGGATGCTAGGTGAAAATTTAAGTTTTTCTAGTCCTTCTGAATCTATCAGTTTTGTTTAAGTGCATGTAAAAACGTCTAGTCCAAACTACAAGTACTGAAGTGCCTTTTGTGTGTTGAGTGCTTCCCTACATTGAGCACAGATTGACATGTTAAAACAAAGCTTTTAAAAGAAAATATGAAATAATGTTCCCAATAACTGCTGCTTATAAAGTGGATCTCTCCCTTTTTTCGTAGAGAGGGAATTCATGTTTCCTTTCTCGATTTCCAGTGTACATGAAACTGGAGGCAATGATTTGTCTCCATTCCCTGTGCCCTACCTGCCTTCCCTACGCAACAAGACAAGGATTCATAAACAGTAGTTTAGATCCCCTTTGAAAATTGTATTTATTTGTTGTAGATTTCTTATCCATCCTATTTATGCTCCATAAGTTGGCATGTGTTGATGATTTTTATTCTATTCCATGTTTTATCTCATATTAAAATCCCATAAAAGTTCACCCCTACTGGAGGAGACTATATATTCAACAAAGTCACTGGCGTCTTCGATTAGAAATAAGTAATCCCTTTAAGTCGGCTATGGAAGAAGCTATACACATTGGTATTGTTTCATTCCTAACAAAGTCAACAACTCATGTAGATAGTAGTTATAATCTCCATCAAGAACACAAGTAAGCAGTGGTATGCTATGTTTTTCCATCACATTTGCAAGATTATTACCTCATGTGATGAGATCTTGTATTATAGTGTTTTGTAAGTGTTTTAATGACATCAATTCCTGTCCAAAGTTCATGTAAATAAATGAATGAATAAACATTGCTTTAAGTTTTTTAGAGGAGCTAATCAGCATCTCAAATAAATCCGGAAAAAGGTGTGAATTTCAGCTGTCTGAGGGAAAGCCAGTTGCTCATTTGGGGCTAGGAAAAAATACCATCAAAGTTTATAAATAGAAATCTTATTTTGCAAACATTTTACATTGGGAAAAAAATAACATGAAGGTTGGATTAACCTTCTTTTCAATTTGACTTAATAGAATTAGATACAGTATGTACAATTAAAATTAAAATACACTTCAGGTACTCTCTAATCTGCAAATAAACTGTCATCTTCATAAACCACAGGTTGTCTCTTGTCCTTATGACTTCCTTTCTGAGAATGACTTGCAGCTAAAAGAAATAGGAGAAAAAAAAAGATAGATAGATATTAATGTTAACCTTATAAGAAGAAATTACCAATACATTATTGCAACTGACACACCAAATATTACCAAAGAAAAACAATGAAAGGAAATATCATACCTATAGTGGCCCAAGTAGATGATGATGCAGCATCATTGATTGGACTAATTTGAGGCTGTCTTCTTGCAAGTGTCACCTTTAGCTGAACTCCAGATACCATACTACCGTTTATCTGTGGAAAATCCAATTGATAGATATAATACAACACTGCTGCACCAACAACAATGTCAGGGTAAAAGAAATAATAAAAAATGATCAGGTACCTCAGCAATGGCACGCTCAGCAGCTTCTTCCGTTTTGAAGGTCACGAATCCCCGACTAAACACCATAGATAAATAGATTAAGATAGACAGTGAAAATATTAGATGTTAATGCAGGTTACAGTTAGCTACTTACTCTTTCTCAACCTCCATTGAAATATTGATAATAAGCCCACAATTCATGAATGCCTTCCGAAGAAGGTCTTCAGTAATCTGAAATCCTTGCACAAAAATAGTATTTCCTACTCTGGGTTTATCAGTTTTCTCCTTCTTTTCAGTAAGTCCCCTTTCTTCTCTATCTCGAGCAGTTACAAAGCTGTCATAAAGATTCTGAAACAAAACACAAGAGTAGGATTAAAAGTTCCTTCTCACTGACATTTATGGCATAAACATGAAGTAAAGCGACAAATAAAGAGGCTAACTTACCTTGACTCGTGGCTTCTCAGCAGGTTCTGCAGTTGGTCCTGGCACCTCATCAGTGTGGGCTGCTTGAAATGGTTGGTAAGCGCTAACAGTTCGTTCAGCGGCAGACAACTTCCTCTCCAGTCCACGAGGCCTCTTAAAGCCAGCCTGTTCAGGCCGCTTTTGAATTTTGGGGATGGCAGTGATGGCACCAGATTTGAGAAGCTTCCGCGCCACTTCGCGAGCGTCTCGTCCTTCTGTGGGCCGTTTCTGTGCAGGAGCAGTTCGCTCGGGTTCTGGCTTGGGGGCTTTCCAGGCTTGAAGAGCTTTTTTCTGTCGATCAAAGAAAACATTTAAATACAACTCATAAAGTTGGACAGGGAAATAGATGGGACTAGGGACAGCAAAAAGAAACAAAATATTCTCAAGTACACCAAGGAACAAATATCTAAGAGGAAATGATAGGTTAGACATTCATTTTACACGGAATGTAAATAAAGAAGAAGTACCTTTTTCTTGAGTTTGGCATATTTTGCCTGAAGCATCTGTTCTTCTTCGGTCAGGTTGTTCGGGAAATGGAGGTAAACCATTTTGACAAGTTTAAAAAGGGAATTTTCAAAACACAAACAACAGAAACCAAATTTATGTTTTGGCCGCGTCTCAAAATTTTTCATCTGTTAGGGTGATATTACTGTACGCCAACTGACAACATCGCTTTCCTTTCCTTCAAAAATTCTTTACCAAACCATGGAGTAACAAAACTAGCAAAAAAAAGCAAGTCTTTAAGCAATAAAAATTTATGATTGAAAGAAATATGCTTTTTCAGTTACGTGGAGAATTAACTTAGATTATGCACCTAAGCAATACATTGTAACGTTGGTATCTGGCGTGTATGACAAATTCAGAGTCAGGGACCCTTGTTGTTGTGCTTTGTTTGTTTGTTATATTTAGTTAGGTATTTTAATTGTTTATTATGTGTGAAGAGTCACTTCGTGGTTGCTTTTAACAAGTATGCATTACTTTGAGTTCACTGTACAAAGTTTTCCTGCATGAATGGACCGCTGCATAAACTATTATGTCAGATATCAAAGCTGTTATCCAGTTATTATGTCAACATTTGAACATTCTGTTGAAAGTTAACCTGAAGCCAGAGAATTTCAGATTAGCAAAGTTTAATAACAATAATCCGGAAACGGTAAGTCAGTCTTGAAATTAATTAACCGACGTTTTGCGCTATGATCGCCCTTCGAATCCTGTTAACTTCTGTTCCAGATTCAAGAACTATGGGATACTCTCGTGAAGCTCTGTAAAGCTCTTGGTTCTAAAATATCGTTGAGTGAAAAATGTATGGGTTCGTTTGAAGATATTTTATTTTTCTATTCAACGAAATTTAAACTATCTTTGTGTTCATTTGTTTGTGTTTCTTTCTCTGTTTCAGGCAATTCTCAAGTTTGGGTGAAACTTCGATTGGCCTCTCAAGGCTACAACAGTGCAGAATTTTACAGCCTACCTGCAGATAACACGAGTGGAAGCCGGGAGTTGTTATTAGCATTGATGTGGATCATTGCTAATGAAAACGCTTTGGCAACCCTCACTCAAGAATGCGTACGTCAGTCACCACTGTGCCAAGAGTATTCAGATGCTCCAACGCAAGAGGTAATTTCAAAAATGCATGTAAATTGCTTTCTTTGCATTTGGTCATTTAACTGTTATACTATATTTCAGGTACTGAATGGCAGAAGTACTGTTTCTATTTTGAACAGTCAATCTAAAAAGGCTTTGAGTCTAGAAGATCAAATAAATTATTGTTTATGGTTGGCAAACCAAATAAAGTACAACATAAACCAAATTCATGATTTGGAAGAAGAAAGAATAAAAAATACCCATAAGGCAGGTTTATTCCAGCGTTTCATTGTTAATAAATACTATTAAAATAATTGAACTATTAATTAAAATTATGTTTTTAAAAGTAGGTTCATGAAGCAACTGCGGGATCGAGTGGTCTTCCACATCTGTCTGTCTTTGAAACAAAACTAGTTCGAGATCCAGAACTCTTGAAGCAATGGATGCCTAAGCTCTCTAAACTGAATGATCTCCTTACAACCCATTCAAAGTGGCTGAAGAAAAAATCTGCTTTTTGGGAGTGGATGGTGAGCTCTAATTTTTTTTTGTGAACTTTCTAAATATTCTAATCCCATTTGAACACTTGTTTTTGCTTCTATTTTGATGTATTTTAATGCTTGTCAGGGCACTGTAGTGGAACTGAAGGAGAAGGAACTAAGCAGCAACTCTCTACAGCAGGGTGATGAAAGTGCCTTGGCTGATTTCGTAAATGCTGCTCGCATGTATGCAGGAACTAGGACGCCAGGTACAATTGATTATTTTGTCTGTCAATTATTAAAAAAAAAAAGGATTATTACTGAACAATGTTTATTGTTGTGCAGATACAGGAAGTAATACAATGGGTGGCTGCCCTCGCTTCTTCATCAGTTCACTTTATGCTAAATCCACTAACAATTTAGTCAGAAAAGCTAGTTCAAGCGACCTTCTTGCTGATATGGGGCTCAATGAAAATGGAGTAATAATTCATGCATCTGATTGGTTAGCTCAAATTGACACTGAACTTCAAGACATAGAGAAAATGAGGCATGAAAAGTTGCAAGAACTCAACCTCCTCCTGCAATCCATGACACAAAAGCTGGGGATAGTTGCTATAGCCGATGTTTCCAGTGGAGAGGTAGAATCTGAAGACTGCTCAAAGTAAAATGTATTAGACTTAGGGTTTTTTGTTTATTTTTGTGATTGTTTATTTCCTGGTGTGTTTGTCCAATAACTTCTCTTGCAAAATATCTCAGATTAACAGTATTTCTTTCTTCTTTTTACTAATGTATTAGGCCTTGTTTGTTGTTTCCTCCATTACACAAAATGACATGATATGGACATGAATTATATCTCTATTTAAGTAAGTTAGCTTGCTCCCAGCCTCCTTGGAGAATGTTAAAGCATTTGACTGCTGATCTGTGATTTCTCTCATTTTAAAATGAAGTTGACCAATTTTTTTCACATCCAAATTTGTGCAGTGTGCCAGTAACGTATTGCCATTGAAAGGTGCCTTTATCAATTCTTACATTTGTGCCATCCTTTCTGTTTTGATGTGTAGATTTGGCTCAAGTAATTTAGAGCTCTGGTGGTGGTTCTGATTCAGGATTACTTTCCTTCTGTGTATTTTTTGTTGGCCTGTGGATTTAGTTGTTCAATCTGTGCTTTATTTCCCGGTGCGGACCCAATTTCAAATTCCTTTTTAAGGGCAATATTTTGCCATTAATTTCTTGTATGGTTTTGTGTACTTTTTGATACAAGCACAGCATTATTTATGTGTGCTTTTATGTTACCTGTGATTTACTGAGTGTGAACTCAGTTTGACTATAATTTCAGATCTGAACTTGCTGCCTTATTCAAGTACTGAATGAATCTCTGTGAATGCTTTGATGTGATCAGGAATTATTGTGATCTGCAGGGTACTTTAGAGGATTTTAAGATGTCACCTGAGAAACAAGGTTTATCACAAGCGACTGTAGAATTTTCTTTTGTGTAAATTGATGTCTGTCAGGCTTGTGATGTTTTGTTTGTCAAATTTTAACTTACTCAACTAATTTGTAAAGGTTTTAAAGTTATCAATTTGTTATGTTTTTGCACCTCAGATAACAATAAAGGTAATGTCTTTGGAGTAATGTTTTAGATCATTTTCAATGCTGTGCTCCGTTCCCAATCTCTCTTTTCCATCTGAGTGTCTCAACTAATCCTTGCTCAGCCATGAGATACTCGCCAGGCCCGGAAGCGACAGTCCTTCTGGTGACTCTTCTGAGTGGCATGATGGTTTTTTTTTAAATGAAAAGAGGTAGGCATAATACACTTTATTGCAAATTTGTGATGTAATAGATAAAAATCTGAAAAAAGACATCTATAAATGCAGTTCACAGTATATACTGAATTATATATATTTCATATAAATATGTCTGTAAAAAAGTTATGTTAATTTAATCCATTTCATGGAAAAAATTAGAACAAAACACAATTGACATGGTAAAAGAAAGCGAAAAACGTAGCAAACGGACAGGTACTTTGAGTCATCTTAATTATTCAAACTTAACCCTAACTCCCTTGAATGAAAACACAAGATTAGGATTAATAATCAATGAATCCATCTTCCCTGTACAGCTACCAATTTATTCATGAACGCCATCAGTCTTGATTTTTAAATTTCACCTAGACATTCAAACCCTTAGAACTAAATAATTGACATTGTTAATTTGGTTCTGAACTGCAGAAGTTATCATTCAAGATAGCAGCAAAATATTAAATGGGAGTGAATAGTACTAATCACTTGAGTTAGTGCATGAGACTAAGATCAATGATACAATAGAATGAGCAAAAGCACAACCAAATCAAGCCTGTCGTCTCAAACTTACAAAGAAGCATGAAAAGAATGCGAGAAAACAACACCCACAAAAACATGTCGACAAACATTTTTTGTCCAATTTTTCATCTCATTGTATGTACTACTAGTAAAAAGTTGGTCTTTGGGTCAATAGACAGCAAACAACAAATAAAAAGAAAATTAACCACAAACAATAACATGATAGATTTTGATCTTCAAAGATAAATTACAATGCCCTAAAAAGTAATGACAGTCTCTTTGGTATAATAATGCAACGAATCAGGATTATTTATCTTTAAGTGATGCCAGTCAGATCGATAGTATACAAATTTATGCAAATGACCCATAAGGTGAGCAGGAACACCAAAAGCGGAGGTTTGTGGTCAAAATTCTGATACCAGTATTCATTAATGGTAAAATTTTATCCGTGTCTGTGAACCTTCTTCGATCATGTTCTTCTGTGCTTTATGATATTCAGTCTAATACAAAGTTTTGTACAGTCTTAAATGTCAACATTTTGAACAGTGACACAAAAATGAATTACTACTGTATTTGTCTATTAATTAGTAACTTTTAGTTCTGTAAAAAAGAAAGAGGAAGGCCCCCAGATCAAGAATAAACCGCCACTTTAGTTTTAAAGTAGTTCCTCTTACCTGTCAGAGCAGTAAAACTAACATACACTAAAAATTTATGAGAAGGCATAGTAACACTTGTCTTCCCAGAACAGGGGTTCTAAAACTTATTGTATCTGGTTCAGAGAAGTCTTTCAGAGTTATGATTAATTTCAAACCAATCATGAAACAATACTGAAAAGAAAGTTACAAAAGATTCTAGAATGCATCTTATTAACTTTTCCAATGCAGTTTTACCAGACATAAAGTGACAGAAGAAAGCCAAACCCCTTTGGTTAATTTTTGGGTTGGCTCAGTGCTACACCAGAAATTTCACTACATGAGCATACTGATAAACATGCAAAATATGAAAATGTTCTACGTTTCAGTGATAGAAACTAGCAGCAATAGAAATTGCTCATCCACAAATGATGCCGGGATATAAAAGATTCATCTGAAATTTCCTAGCAATACATCCGACAGTAACAGATAGGATACACAGAGAGATATGAGAATGACAGATAAGATCACAAGTTCACCAATAACATTACATAGGACTGAATATAATATCATCTTTAAGACAAAAGTGATAAGACCACTTCATCTTGAAGAGAACGACTCACAAACAAACAGTGGTAATAATTTTTTGATAGTTTAAACCGCTATTCCCATAATACTACAGGTAATAAATACTAGCATTACATAAAAAAGTGAGAAAACACTTACTGATGAATGTACAAAACATGACAACGCATCCTGAGAAGGTTGCTCAGTTAGTCAATTCATCACTCTACATGGCAGAGTAACACACCAATAATATAACCATGGGTATAAAATAAGCAAAATAACAATAATGATACCCAAATTAAATCGGCCAATTACCAGTTCTATAAAATAATTCTTTAGAAAATCAAGAAAAACAAAAGAAACTATGATTGCTGCATCCGTCGATATGTTTCAATTATTTCAGGAGAACAAATATATGTTGTTCCGTTTGCTGAAGACTGAACTTGAATCACAGCTGATGATGATGAAGGAACCATTTGCTGAATGAGCTGAGGAAGAATACTGCTGATGCCATTAGATGAAGGTACATTTGCTTGCAATGTAACAGGCACTATGTTGTTTTGTTCAATAAGTTGTCTTATCTCATCTGTAGGCTGTTGCTCTTCTTGAGACCCTTGGTGGTGTGGAATTTGGATCTGTAAAGGATCTACCAGATCCGCATCACTTCCAATTTTGAGTCTGTCTTTCCCATCTGGGTCATGAAACTCTTCAACTGAGTCCTAAAATTAAAAAGATAATATTAAAAAAATTAATTAAAAACTGGAAACTGGCAGGGATCAGATTGACACCACACTGGTAAGCGACCAACCTTGTCGAGCTTCTTTTTATTGATTTTTCTATGTCTTAATCTGTGAGAGTCACAGAAAGCTTTAGTGGGATAACCTTTACCACAGATATCACATTTAAACGGGAGTGCTTGTGGATCATACACAACTTCTCCATTTTCACTCTCTACTGCAGTACCATGGCAAGCCTGTCAAACATGAATTAAATAAAATTAGAGATAAGTTTTACAATTTTGAAGAAATAAAAAAGTAAAACCAAAATTATACGTACCAAATGCATCAAGAAATAGTGTTTGACAATAAAACTCTTGCCGCAGGTTTGGCATTCAAATGGTCCTTCACTTGTATGGGTTTTACGATGTTTGTGTAGATTGTCCTTTCGACCAAAGTTCTTGCCACATTGCTCACATTCAAATTGCTTGGTGCCAGCATGACTTATAGAATGCCTTAATAAGTGTTCCTTTCTTATAAATGTTTTGTCACAGTGCTGGCACACATAGGGCCTTTCACCTAAAACATTGAGATGAAAAGAAATTGAAATCAGAACAAGTTTTTAGCAGAGTTGACTGTGAGGATTTTACAACTCAATCTGACCCTTCAACATGATGCTGAAGTCAAATCACAATCAACACATGTTTTGAGATTCCTACAAACCTGTGTGCAGCTTCTGATGTTGAGCAAGATGTTCTTTCCTTTTGAACAGCTTTGAACAATCATCACATCCATATATAAATTTCTCCACATCTCTTGAGTCTATGTCTTGACCTCCAGCACCACTCACAACCGCTTCGATAGATGTGCATAAAGAATCTTGCTGATCAAGTTCCTCATGATTAGAAACATCATCTTCGTGCTCGTTATCACTTCCAAATGGAAGCATTGTATTGGTATACTCATGCTGTGATGGCTCTACTTTGGGGTTTGGCTGTATTTCATGTGATTGTTGAATATGTATCTGGAGATGTTGCTGCTCTTGTTGAAGCTGTTGCTGTTCTTGTTGGAGCTGCTGTTGTTGTTCTCGTTGCAACTGCTGCTGCTGTTGTTCTCGTTGCAACTGCTGCTGCTGTTGTTCTCGCTGGAGTTGCTGCTGTTGCTGTTCTCGTTGCAACTGTTGCTGCTGTTCTCTTTGCAGCTGCTGTTCTCGTTGCAGCTGCTGTTCTCGTTGCAGCTGCTGTTCTCTTTGCAACTGCTGCTCTTGTTGAAGCTGCTGCTGCTGTAGTTGCTGTTGAAGATGCTGCTGTTGTGTTGTCTGAGGTTGTCCCTGTGATTGAAGCTGTTGCTGAATCTGAGCTTTAGCAGTCCTACTTCGTTTCTTTGGGGTCGGCTGTCGCACAGTTTGCTGTTGAAGGTGTGCTTGACTAATCTGCTGAGGCTGATTAAGCTGCTGCTGTTGTTGTTGCTGCTGTTGTTGTTGTTGTTGTTGCTGTTGTTGCTGCTGCTGTTGCTGTTGAAACTGTTGTTCAAGCTCTTGACACTGAAGTGATTGGGTTTGCAATAAATGTTGGATCTGTTGATGATGCTGCTGTTCCTGCAACTGTTGAGCTGTGATCATCGTTTGAGGAACTCCAACAATGCGCAGACCTCCTGGTATTGTGGGATCTTTCACTAGAGTTGGACCATCCACAACGTTCATTTTCAGAAATTCACTTATTTGAGCCAGTGAAGCCCTGTACAAAGAAGACAGAGAAAATTAAAAACTATGCATAAATGCAACTTTGTTTACTTTTTTTACACTGCTGTTTTTTTATTAAAATACAGGTTTGGGGAAAAGACTTGCATCCAGCAAATGTGTCATATACCAGTAAAATATCAAACTCAACTTACTTCTGTAACTGGGGATTGGTTCCATCAGAATCTTTTAGATTGAAATGAACCATCATTTCTTGACCTGCAGAAGCAAAAGTGATGGTTTGCTGCTGCACTTGGGGAGCATGCTGGGACTGTTCAGGGCCATTCTCATTATCAACAACCTTCTGCAAAAGAGTTAAAAATAAGTGAATAATTGAAAATAGATGATAGGACTTCACAAATACTAATAAAGAAAATATTTCCTTACTTCGTTTTTTATTCCAACATTCTTTTCAGGAGATATATCAGGTGTAGAAACTGCATTATTGAGGTATGTATACTTAGTGCCATCACTGGCCTCTATGATAGGTGCAGCAGCTGTCCCTAGTAACTGCAATACAAGACATACAGTTATCCTTCTGAATAAATTGGGACAACATAGACATGCCATGGGATACTTACTGGTTGAAGTCGAGCAGCATCAGACTCACTAAGAATCTGTATTCCTGCTGCTTGAATGAGATTTGATAAGCCATCTGCACCAACGGGTACAACAAGTGTCGCAGGAGCTGGCATTTGTGATGACTGAGGCTGGACATCAGTTTTAGGTGCCTTGGGATCTTTCAATGGTGGAGGATCTCGTACATACACCTGGAAATGGAATCTGATGAGAGTAGCAAGAAAAGGATAAGTACGAAGCGTGAATACCAATGAGAATACATACCGCTGCAATCTGCCCTTCTCTGTGGTCTTCGGCTCTGATTGAAGAGAAGTAGCTCTCCAGCATGGCCTCAGCATTAACACAAGATTCTCGAAATTCATAGAAACTTTCAAGTTTCTCAACACAGTTAGAGCATATTATCTTAGGCAGTGAGTCATCCTCTGCTACCTGAAAAGCAATATGAAGAAACAAGATACGTTCTTTAAACAATTTAAAAATAAAAATGATTGAAGTTCATTGTTTGAACGTAGGGAAAAAGACTGATGATAGTTTGAATTTTTTTAAAAATGTTCTAGCAACTGTAACGACGCAGTGCAAAAATTTCAGAGCAAAATACTTGGAAAGTGGTAAATCCAAGGGAGTAGCAGAATGCCCTACATACAGAAATGTGTAATTGAGCCAGAGAACACGAACAGGAGAAGAGGAGGAAAGAGGCCACAGGGATGTGAATAACACCGAAAAAAAAGTTTAAAATTTATTAAGACGGTAAAATTTTGCCATTGAGGTGGAAGTAAGAAAAAAGTTGTTTGTGACAGACAAGGCTAAAGGGTTAGGTTTCCCCAATGACATATTTAAAGGTCGTCATTGATCAGCCCTTTTCAATGACGTACTGTGTGCGAGACCATAAGCTCGAAGAAATAAGTGTGACTCTTTCAGTCACGAAATACGATTTCTTTAACGAATAAACTGCGTTTACGTGAAAAATACCTCAAGTGGGAGACAGAGTGGGATCTTCCTAGCAAGTTGACGTCTTCGACCTTCTTCACGGAATAGGTGCATTTTAGTTCCTTCTGTAGTCGTACATAAACGACATAATTCATAGTAATTAACCCTTCTGTACCCGGACATAGCTTCAAATGTCTATTTTTTTGCTATCAAAACAATAACAACGAATTTCAAACTAGTCCAGTCGACGGCATCTCCCCTCTCTTCAATTTGGCAGTGAAACGCTTCCCTCTCATACGGCTAGAGTGTGGATGTTGATCGTCGTCTAGATCTTTTTAACCAGAAAAGATGATAAAATCACAAAATAGGCATGCTTAAAGAGAGCCTCTAGCAAAACTAGAAAGAAAAATGCAGCCTTTCGCGGTTGTCATAACTTTCGCATCCGCCCGTAGAATTTTTAAAAATACTTTTTTTTCCACCGCCTTCTGTAGTTATGAAATTCAGCTTGCATTTGCATTTTTTTAAACGAACCATAAAATAATTTCGCACCTTGGACAGAACGGCATGATTCACTAAAATCAAAATTATCTTACAAACTAGCTGGTAAACATTATGATTCTAAATCACCGTTCAAAATTTATGAAAACTAGAAATGAGCGGCAAAATCGTGTCCGGGCTGTGGAACGTACCCCGTAGCGCGCTGGCGCGCAGTGCGCGCATCCATTTCATCCATTCCATCTTCCATTGTCAGGTGTGAAAGTATTCCGAAGGCACCGTTGTTTAAGCTGACATTATTATTTGCAATATCATTTATTTGGCAGTATATTTATTTGAAAGACAGGCGCAGCCGTAAACACTAGAGTTATGTGTACATCAAAGTGCTCTTACCGTCTGCTGGTGTCTTTTAAGTGAAGGGAATTGTGTGTGAGTGTGCGGCAAATTTCATCGGATGGTCCAAGCTTGCGGACCAAAAGCAGCGCAAAGACGTTAACTAATTCCCTCCAAAAGGTGATTTGTTGAACTGCGCCATGCCTTTGCTGGACAAAAAGCCCTTCGAGAGGAACAAGCCGCCGAGGGACTTGCGCAGCAGTGATGAAGTGTTTTACTGCCCTCTCACCAAAGAAATTTTTCGTGATTACGAGTAAGTAAAGTTTGGTTGGGTCCGGGTTGACAAGTTCTGAACTCAAGTCGGCACACTCGAGTTCGCCTACCCGAGGCTCCCCGTGTCACAGAATTTCGAGGAGAGTCATGCATTTATCTCGGTTCTTGTTGACAAATCCACCAAAATGACACTTGCACACTACTTGCATAGCAAACCCACTTTATTGTAGAAATTTGGTAATCAACAAATTTAACCCCAGGCTTGGCTTTGCTTGCCACCAGGTGCCTGTAATCTAGGCCAGCGCTCTCAGAGATATGCATCATCATTTTGATTCATGGTCAATCCTGATATTTGAAATCAAATTCACACATTATATTTAAATAAACACTTTTTTTCTGTGTTGTCTGGTGTATCCATTCCCTTATCAAAAAAATTTGTGCATATCCCAGGACAAAACTTACCTAACCTTGAAAACATGAAGGTGGATTAAAGACACTGAGGGTTATTTCCTTCAGAGTCTTAATAGTCGACATCTAATTGTTGTGATGGGTGTATTTTCACTAAGTGAGGGCTGAGTTCTGTTCAGAAATAGTAACTGACACCTAATGATATGAATTGTGATTTTGAATTAACATATATCTTGAGTCTTCTTTTTAAATTTTAATATAAGTGTTTGTTTCATACCATTTTTTTCCTGTTCCAGAGAGTACTGTGCCAGAATCATCTTATGCAATTCTCTGGTTTGGCAATGCTCGTTAACGGGGCGCCCTCAGCTAACTTTTGAGGAAGCTTTGAAATCTGAACAACATGCCAAACAAAATTTGAAGGATTTTCCTATGGAGGTATGGATTTCCCTCAATATTTTCCCCTCTGTTGTACAAAAATCCAGGTGTTTTTGCTGAACAATTTTTATGACGGTTCCTGATTTGTTTTAATTTTCAGCTCAAAGTGCCAGTGTTATATCTTGCATCTAAAACACATCGAACAGGCATTCTTGATCTAGTTGAAGATGTTTATATTTATGTCAGAGACCGCTACTTTGTTGGAGAAACGGTTGAAGTGTCTATTACGGAAGGAGGTCCATGGTTAGTAAGGAGGATATCTGTTATTATATTTGGCAGTTACTTCTATTTGTATTCTTATTGTACACCTACCGTATGTGTTCATCATTCCCATTCCCTTACAGGACTGATGCATACATAGTGCATGTCATTGCACCCTCTGATGAAGAAATTGCCAATCAGCCACCGCCTAGTGCTGATGTCAAGTGAGTGATTTCTTTCGCTATGGTCAACATTTATGTCTCTTGTGGTATGTTTTGTATCATCCTTTCTAATGCTGGTGTGACTATTCTAGAGATCCACAGCGGCAGTTCCAACCTCCAGCATCAATGTTCCGATATGAAGTTGAGCTCTCTGATCGAACAGCTGATGATGTGAGTGAGGTTCATACTTTGCCAGCTGCTCAAGTCCGTAGAAGGCCCCGCATGTATTCACGGGACCGTAATCGGCTCTTCTTGAAGCAGTTTTTGGAGGTTGATGGTGATTGTATTCTGAGGGTTAAGGTAAGATCAGATATATATTCAAACTACTTCAGTACGTTTAAAATATTTTGCACCAAATAAGTTTTGGAATTTTGTAAATATTGCAGGAAAGCGAACTGAACAAGTACAAAATTCGCCAGTACAAGTATGACCAGATTTTTGCTGGCAATCCCCCAGTTTTCCCATCTTCTCGGAGAGCTGTTAAAAGACTTCAGCAGCAACAACTTTTACTAACAAAGAGTCCTAAGAGAAAGTACACTAAACGGGCAAAACCTGACACTCCTCCACAAGGCACTCCCCCAGGCAAGAAGTCAAGGCAAGAAACAATGCAGAAATACATCACAATGACTAAAAAATCTCCCAATGGCATGACCAATGGGGCCAAGAGTGGAGGTTCGACTTCCCCTCAGAAGTCATTGAAAGATAAGTATGGTAAAGCTGCCCTTTCTGGTAAAGTTAGAAAGAGACGCAAATTTGATGATCCTCAACAACGAGAGCAATTGAAAATTAAAGCTATTGAAGACAAGAAGAAAAGACGAGAAGATATGATGAAAGAAAGAGCTGCTAAACGAGAGAAGAAATTGGAGCTAGCGAAGTTCATTCGGGAATGGAACAGGCAGAGGGAAGATTTGGAATGTGAAGATTTGAAAGTACTTCCTGTCCCAACACCTGTTGAAACTAAGATACCTAACAAGCTGTTTGGGGATGTCATGATGGCCATGGAGTTCTTACATACATTTTCTGAACAATTAAAAGTGAAAGACTTCTTCCCAAGCGGTGTTAGTCTTGAGCTGCTTGAGAGGAGTCTAGTTGAGCCCGAAGTAACTGGTCCGTTGAATGATTTACTGCAGCTCCTCTTATCTGGCCTTTTTGAAATGCAAGAGGATGAGGAAGAAGCATTGGATGAGACAAATCCTGTGGACCTAACAGAGCCTGTGTCTGGTAAGTTGCTCCTGCCTGAGCAGCTTGTTCCTGTTTCCCTCTAGTTCTCAAAGCTCAGTTTCTTTTCAAACCTTTTTCTCGTAGGTAACATGGATGAAAATGATGTCGCCACATCTGAAGCTCTGAGAGTTGCTTCCGCTGCAGCAGCCTGGAGTAATACTTTCCAGGGTAAACCCCTCAGCAAGGTGGAACTAGATTCTGTAGTTCTCACAGAGGTTCTCAGGTTGCACCTTCTTCAGTCAGGCAACCGAGCTGGAGAAATGAGCACAGAATGGAGGTGAGTTCTGAATTCTAAAGTTTCAAGTACTGTAGTATGGTACTGTAACAGAATGAGTGTTCTAACCCATTTTCATGGCAGGTATCGTGAGCGAGGTGGTTACACAACCAGAGATGATCCAGGTCTTGTATGGAAAATGGAAAATATGAACATTCTTAAAGCTTTGAGTACTACCAGTATTTTTGAATTGCCTCCTGGTATGTATACAATGTGTTGCCAAACAGAAATATCTATCTATCTTGTAACCGAATTAAACATGAATTTTTTTGTTTTATTTTTCTATGATCAGAGGACAAACTCTCAGTTATTACTTGCCTTATAAATCAGATTATGACTTATGTTGCGATGAGAGATGTTATAGAGGAACGTATGGAAAAGACAAAACAAGTTCGTGTTGAGCTTCACTTTGCTGATAGAGAAATAAGCAAGAAGGAAAAAGAAATGTAAGTTAAATCTAGTTTCAATTTGAAGTTTTTGCATGTTATATTTCCTGTACTGGGATGTTGGATTACTTTTTTACTACTACAATATGAAATTTCAGGATTGAGCAGTCTAGAAAGAAAAGGAAGAAGAACAATGTAGAGCCAGAAGAACCAAAAGCCAATGGTGAAAATGAGGAGAGTGAAGAAGAGGAAGAAACAGCAGAGCAGAAGGCAACTCGTCTAGCTAGGGAGAAAAAGAACAATAGTGACAAGCAACGAGAAATTCAAAAGCGCAAAAATCAATTGATGGACGAAATGTTAAGTCATGCTAATCTCCCCATTGGTACTGACCGAGCTCATAGGAGATTTTGGTTATTTGCTTCATTACCTGGTCTCTTTGTCGAGCATGATGAACGATTTGCTGGCTCATGCTTAGATAAGCCCACTCCTCATAATCTGGATCTTGTAAAAATGGAAGACACATTATCTTATGTTTGCAAATTATTTGAAGAAGAGCGGAATGGAGGAAGTGACAAAGAAAATGATGGTGAATCTGAAACTCATCCAATTGCTCCTATTGGAAGCCCCAGCAAGAAACTTCTTTCAGAGAAGAACCACAAAGCGGGAGGAAGCCCAATGAAATCTCCATCACAGCAGTCTAACACTCAAACAGCAGAGGATGAATCTAAGCCATCAGTGAATCATGCAGCACTCCTAACTTGTAATGCTGATCCTGACTCATGTCCTGTGCATAGTGTAAAAGCAGAACGTACAACTTGGGGTTTCTATTTAAAGGATCAAGTTGACGATCTGATAGAAAGATTGAGCACAAGAGGCCATAGGGAAAGCGAATTACGTACAATGTTAGTTCAGAGTAAAGACCGAATAGTTCACTCTGTAGAATATTGTCCCATCTCTAAACTGAATCCTAATTTGACTGAGGAAGTTGCCGAAGTGCGGAAATCTCAACGACAGAAGGAAGCAAATCAGTACAAGGATACTTTATTGGGCCATCCTGCTGACACTCCATTGGATGAAATCTTAGAGTTAACTCTTAGAGACTTAATTTTAGAGATGGAAGAAAAGATGTCTGTTGGTGGTCTGGGTTCTTTGAAAGTCAAGAACAGACAAGCTTGGCGAGATACAATTGCTGCTCGGGGTTATGACAAGGAATGTGACAAGCTGACATGGCCTGGCTGTGATTCAGATGCTTACAGTAGTTCAATTGTAGATAAAATTAAATCTGAACGATTTAGCAGGCCTGGAACGCCGGATTCTACTGCTAGCAGTAGTAGAGATATTAAAGACCCACATTGCTATGTAAGATTAGCATGTGAGGTAGCAAACTTAGGTAGTTGTGACATTAAACCAAAGTACTCATGCATCCGAAATTTGGCCTCTGCTATACTTCAAGTATCTCAAGGTGTTGATGATCGATACTTGAAGAAGCCTCTTGGTTTAAGTGACAAAGAAAAAGAGAAATCCAAAGAAAAACAAAGGAAGAATGAAGAACAGGAAGATGGTGAAAAGGAGAAGGCCAAAGAAAAGGAAGGTTTAACTGTTCTCCAGAAGTGGCAGGTGTCACTCATGACTTCAACAAGTTTTTCTCAGCTTTTCCTTCACCTCTCTACCCTTGGTAACAATCATTTTTACGTTTCACTGTGCATGCGAATTCCTTTGTTTCTTGCTTTGTATTGTGTGTGTTCCATCTATTCATTTATCATTTTTATTTGCAGATTCAAGCATCCAATGGTCAAAATCTGCTCTCAATGCTAACTGCCGGTTGTGTCGACGAAGAGGGGATCCAGACCAAATGCTTTTATGTGATGGGTGTAACAAGGGTCATCACATGTATTGCCTTAAACCTAAACTTACCGTGAGTTTTTTTCTCTCTTTCTATTTTGTTAGTAAGAGGACTTTGAATGAATGAACATGCTGATTTCATTAACTTACTTTCTCTTCTGCTTTGTAGAGTGTACCCAAAGGTGACTGGTTTTGTCCCACTTGTAAGCCAAAGGAGAAAAAGACACCTGCTAAAAAACCAAGGAAAGTATTTGATGATGATGAGGACAATTTGGAGAGCATACTGGAATCTGAAGAACAGTGAGTAATTTAAAAAAAAAAAAAAAATCTTAAACATGTATGAAATATAAACCTGGAGCATAATGATTTTCATTTCTCCTCTCCATGTTTTCAAGGATCGAAGTTAGTAAGGAGCCATGCAAATCATGTGGTAAGGATGGATCTGACCTTCAGTGTGAAAAGTGTAGCAAATGCTTCCACCTGTCCTGTGCTGAACCAAGACTGCGCAAAGCTCCTCGGGGAAAATGGACTTGTGAAAAGTGTAAAATCAAGGCATCCAGTAGTAAAAAACCAGGTAAGCTGTGCTTGTGAGGCTTTTCAATGTCTGCCAGTAGTGAAGCCAACGTCTTATTTATTTTCATTGAATCTGGAAAGGTGTCAATGAATTGTGTGCAATCAATAGTAGTTAGTTGTATCTTTACTGAGGGTGCTGGTGTTTGCAGCATGTATCTATCACTTTTCTCATTCTCGTTTCCTGTCATCCTCACTATGAGTGTCAGTTTCTTTGACAACTAGGAATTTAATTCTTGTACGCATGAATAGGGTTCTATTGGGTGATCATTTCATCATGACAGGAAAAATTATTTGCACACTAATGATAGAGGACACAATTTTTCTGTGTAGTTAAATTAATTGTGCTAACAGGTGATACACCACCCGGAGACCGCTCCATTATGAGTCGCAGGCGATGTGCGGCAAGAGCTATAGATAACATCTCCCGATTTGCCAAACAACTCCGCAACTCCAATGGTGATGGTTAGTAGTTGGATGTATTTTGTCGAAGGCATAGTTCTGGTTGATAGTCCATATCAGAGCTTTTTCAGAAGTCTTCCAAATTTTAGTAGGAATTTTTTAAAATTTATTTTTGGAGAAAATTAGTGTTATTTCCTTCTGAATTTCACCTACACAAATGAAAATCCAAAATATATCTCTTACTCTCCCCACTTTTGAGAATCTCAAGGACTCTGGTATCGTAACATTAAGCCAGGTTGTGTACTTGT
The DNA here is from genome assembly GCF_012932325.1 of Thrips palmi. NCBI lineage: Eukaryota > Metazoa > Arthropoda > Insecta > Thysanoptera > Thripidae > Thrips > Thrips palmi. The sequence goes on from NW_023144623.1 coordinate 7,459,863, forward strand.
ATAGTACTTCCTGCTTGTGTACTGACTTGGGTTGTTGCGGGGCACAGATGACGACCATGAGGATCCTGAACCCGAAGTGGAGAATGATGAAAGTGAAGAGCGGCAACTCCACTCCCGCAGACGATGTGCGGTGAAGGCTGTTGCCAACATCTCAAATTATGCCAAACAACTACGGAATCAAAATTATGATGGTTTGTAAATTTCCTATCTTTTGAGTGCCGTCCAGGTGCATGTATTTCTTCGCTACATCGAAAGATTCCTGTCTACATTGGTCACAGGCCAAACATGCAATTCTGCTCTGATCCACTATGGCTTCAATTCTGGTGGGGCCCAAGCAGCTTAGCTGCAAGGGTTTCTGTGTTTCCATGTCACTTGGTTCTGCATGGTACTTTGTTTGTTCATTGCTTTTGCTTGGCTCTTAGTCAGCTTGTGACATGCGTGGTCCTGCTTGCCCCTTGCCCTGCGGGCCAGGTATCGCGGAGACATGCTTCTCGCGCTCACGTTGTCCTGGAGGCTGTGCTCTTTCCCCTGTGGAATCTGATGCCAGTTGCCAGACCCTGGAGACGGGGCGCGACCTGTGACTCTCGAGAGGCGCTACTCAAACCCCTTTCCTGCTTTGCACGCTCTAGGTCTAGGATGGCTAGGACCCATGGCGGGTGTCACGCGGGCTTCTGACCTGGCCGACGAGGGCGAGGACCCCGCTGGCTGCCTCGCTGCTCTGGACGGTTTCTCTTTATCTGCCCGTCCGATCATGCGGGAGGGAGCGGTGAACCTGGCACTCCAGGCTCCAGCCTCACGCCGTGGACGGATCTGCAGGTTGTGGCCCAACTGCCACACTTGAAGGACGCCTTCCCGCTGTCCGCTTCCCGCGTGGACCTGTCGCTGCTGTCGGCACCCTGCCTGTATCCTTGCTCGCATTTGCGTTTACACTTTCGCGACTCTTGGCCCCGTGATGGCGCTCTACTGCTACGTACCACTAAGACTAATCCATTCTGGGCCTGTGGCGGGGGGGAGGGGCGGGGTCGCAGTTTGAGGCCCCGATCCGGCCCGGATCTATGTGACTTTATCTATGGTGCTCCTCTTGTAACGTCTTGTCTTTCTTCTCCTTTGTAGAGCATGACTTTTGATATTTTGATTTAGTATAAGACCTCCTTTTTCGTTCTTTGGTGGTTTGGTTTGTGTTGTATGGTGTGTTGGTGTGTTTGATTTGGGATTTAATGCGGTCTTTATCTTATCATTCCTTTCTATGTTGGCAGTAGTTATTTCAACTTTATAGAATTTTTACTTCAGTAGGAAGTGCCAAAAAGTGCACTTCCATTGCAATCTTTTAACATTGTGTTAAATTTTTTCAGACGCTCTCAATGATGAAGGTATCTCTCGAAGACGCTCTCGCCGTTCATTGGATGTGGACACTGATGACTTGCCCCTTGACAATGCAGCCCTGCAAGAGCTTCTTGAGGAAATCATACGTCACAAAGATGCATGGGCATTTACCCGACCAGTTTTGAAATCGGAGGTAAAGTAAATCTTGTTTGGTGTAAGGTTTTTTATTTTTGTCAATATTTTGGAAACTTATTTATTGCCTTTTTCAGGTTCCTGACTACCATACTATTATCAAGCGTCCAATGGACTTTGGAACCATTCGGCACAAATTGAATGTGTTGGATTATCGAAATACTAGTGAAGTCTTAGCTGATGCCCTGTTGGTCTTTGAGAATTGTGACATGTACAATCAACCAGATACAGATGTCTACAAGTAAGTCGTTTGTTTAGCTGAGTAATGCTGTAAAACTGTTAACTGAACACTGTAATTCTTATCCTTCTCCTCACCAATTTTACAGGTCTGGTGTGAGGCTGAGAAAATTCTTTGACAAGAAGTGCAGAGAAAAGAATTTGCGCCTTAGGGAAGAAGATGTGAAGATGCCAGATGCTAAGAAGAAAAGGTCCAGTCCCTAACAACTTTTTAGTTTTAAATTGAAAATACACATAGCTCTCTCTTTTTCTCATCTCCCTGTATGCACACATCTTCAACTCATTCCATCAGGCTTGTGGTTATGTTTCTGAATTATTACTATGAACTGAATGAATGTGCTTTTGTGTGTTCGTGTGCAAATGTATAAGTGCAATCAAGCCTGAGTGTAGTATCTTGCAATTTTGAATGTGGAATACTCAATTCACCCCACTTCTTAAAATTTAAGTTAATTTATAGATTGAATTCCTATGAGGAGAAGATTTAAAGTTATGTCTCTAGGAAAGGTGTACTTAAAGCAGAGACTCCAATAGTGTTTCTTCACTTATAGCGGAAAGACGCTTGTATTATATTATTGATAGATTGGACTTCATTGTACCATATTGTAACTGGTTTTCCAAAGTATGCGTGGTTTTTAAAATTATTAGTATTTATGACAACAGTTTATGAGTGATAAATTGCAATTACACATGTTGATTTGCATAAACGATTTTGTAAGGAAAATGAAATGAAATGGCAACAACATGTGTTAACATTGTAAACCTTTGCTACCTGTTTTAGTTAAAAAATTTGCTTTCATTTTGGAAAGAGCTTTTTATTTAATTTTTGTCTCTAACTATGAAAAAAAACAACTTGAACCCAGTGTTAATCAATTAGTACCTTATAATATTTTATGACTAATTCTAGTTAATGAATCTTCATTGTAGTGTTCATTATTGTCCCAAGTATCATCAAGTTAAAGGGGTCATGCATATTTATTCTTTGTTTCACAGATTGATTAACTAGATAAACAATTGTATTATTTTTGACACTTTTCCGTTCGATATTTAATTTGTAGTTTTATTGCAGTGAGATTGTGTTTGTTGCTTGGCAAAAAAAACCAATTTAAAATGCAAAATAAAATAAAAATTTGTAAAGAAAATCTTTGAAATTGATTCTATTACCTGAACAATCCTGATTTAAAATAGATGCAGTATCTGCAGTACATTATTAACTCTCATTCTCAGAATGAATTAACACAAGTGGAATACACCATCCGTTGTCTTCGGCCTTCAGGATAGTAGCTGATAGTAACCAGAGAGTAGACTGCATGTGTAGAGGGTGGGGATGGCAGATGCTATCACAAGGAAGGAAGGGTAATCTGAAATTCGCAAGCACGCGAAAAAATTACGGAAACACTTGGTGGTTTGTGCACCTTGTCGAAGACCTTCCCTCACGAGAGTGACGGGGTATCTCCGCTTCCCACCCCCACCCCTGAGACCCGGAGTATCGCCACGCTCGACGGCAGCCGCCGCCACGGCAGATACTAGGAGGCGCTCGCGACAAGAGTATCTGCTCAGTGCTCCGCCTCCCCTCCGCTCGTCGTGACGCGACGCGACGCGGCGGCCTGCGCTGCATTTCCCGGCGCGTTCGCGTTCGCTCGGTGTGTGTGGCACACTGTGTGCGATACGACGAGACGCGATACGGGCGTGTGGCGTGCATCCTCGCGGCCCTCGTCGGGGCGTCGCCGTGGGCCTCCACTCCACCGGCAGGCAGTCCGGTAGGCAGCAAGCCGCCGCGCGGCCGCGCCGTCCGGGGAAGACCGGGGAAGGACCCGGCCCGGCGTGGAGCGCGTCCGCGCTGTGGCCGCGGCTGGCGACTGCGCTCGGCGACGCGGGCGACCTCTGGCGGCGGGGCCAGGGCGGGGCGCGGGCTCGGGGCGGCTGGGCTCTAACAATCAGTCACCAGTCCGACACCTGGTCGCGACGCGGTAGCGCGGACGGACGGACGAGACACTCCACCCTCCCCGCGTCGACGTCGAGGCGTCGAGGGTCAAGGAGGCCGCGAGCGTCAACAGAGCGGCCGCCGAGTGCAGTGGGGCAGTGTGCCGAGCGCGCCGAGTGGCGGTGAATTGGCGGAAGTGGAAGTGGATGTGCGATTAGGGTCGGCGTGAAGCGCCAAGTGAACTTGACTGTCCTTTTCAAGAGGCTGCCCGCCGTCGCGTCGCCGCCCACGAAGTGCCACGAAGTGCTACGAAGTGGCCGCTGACGCTGGGCCCCGCCGGGGCTGGGGCCGGCCGAAGCAGGCCGAAGCAGACCGCGTGCTGCCAGGGCCGCCAAGTCGCCAATCAAAGCGCCGTAAAACTTGCAGCAGCGGCATCATCCTCATCGCCACCGTCAACAAGCCGGGCCTCTGCGTGTGATTCGCAGCGCGGAGGAGGACTGTGCGAGGGGTGTGCGCGAGTGTTTGTGGGTGCGTGTGTGTGTGTGCGTCGCCGAGTGTGCCGGAACGGCGCTGGACCCCGTGGCCCCAGGGGCACAGCCGGCACAGCCGATCGGCGCGCTGCGCACCTGCGGAGTGCTGCGGAGCCAAGCGAGGTGCGCCTCCCGCCGCGCCGACGCCCTGAATAAGCCCAAGACCGGTGCTTTGATCTCCGAGGGAGGCGGCGCCGCCGAAGACCCTCCCTAGGAAGTACACCAGAGGGCGGAGACGGAGACACAAAACAGAGAGCGTCGCCGGCAAGGACAAGGAGCGCGTCTGGCCGCTGCGGCCGGTTGATGCTGTGGCTGCGCGGGCCTTCCTTGCCCATGGAGGCAGTCGTCAGCCGCTTCAAGAAAAAGCGCAGCAGAGCGTCGACGGAGGTAGGTGGCGCTCCGATACGGAACACGGTCAGAAAGGTCGTGTGCTGATGCAGTGTGGTTCACCTCCCCTTCCCAAAAAATAAACAAAAGCATCAACAGCAAAAACGATGGTGGCCATTGATGACCCCATGGTGTTGCCGGCAGTTACAATTAGGTCAGTTCATTAGTTGGCTCTGCCAGGCTCTGCCTTACACGTGCGGAAAGAAGGCTGATTCCGCTGTGCGTTTCGTCGCTCTGTCTCTCTCGCACCCGAAGGAGGAGCCCCGCGAGTGCGAGAGAGACAGAGCGACGACGGCGATGAGTGGAATCGCTCTGCCGGCGGAACAAACTGGCACTCTGGGAATGCCCCCAGGATCTGCCGATAGACCGATCGAGGCTTTTGGCGACGTCGTCAAGGACGTCCCGCAATAAAAAATAAAAATTAAAAATAAAGTAACCGGATGGGTTTGTCTCGGTTTGTCTGGCGCTCATTCGGCCGGATTTGGCGGGGAAGATAAATTCCGCGGTGTGCCGTTATCGGCATGATGCGTACTGCGTCTCCTCCTCACCTCCCTCGGCGTCTAATTCTCACGGAAGAGCCGCGAAGCCCTGGCACTGGCAAACGAGGTCGATGCCGCCATGGGACCATTTGGATTTGATGAGGCCAAACGTCTAGGTCGGGTTCCGTTGACGTCGCGCCCCGCCCCGCCCCGCCGCACTGCCACTCCGTACGCGGTACGCCCTCATTCGACGCCGGCCCGCGGTGATCAGGAAGGGAACACAAAGAGGCGGAACTTGCTGCCTTTTTTCGCCGCCGCCGCGGACACTTAAAGTGTGCCGCCATTCGGAGCACGACGATGGGTGCGTCGGCGGGGTGCATCACCGGGGCGGAGACCACGCCGACCACGCCCACTGCGGCAGCGTCCCGTCGCTCTGTCTCCCTCGCACCACTACGCGACCTACGCGACGCACCCCACGAGTGTGAGAGAGACAGCCTGCAGAGGGAGCTCACGGCTGGCTTGCGGCGAGACGCACCGGCACCCCCCCCCCCCCTCCCCGGACGCGCCCGCAGCAGCGAGGGTAGGCAAGCCGCCGCGCGGGCGGGTCGGGCACGGCGTGGTGGTTGCCTACACTGCCGCTGGCAGGCGCTTTTTCATCTGCGCTCCTCTTGATCTCGCGCCTTGCACGCCTTGTGTTTTGGTCTGGGTCGGCGCCGGGCGGCCGGGCGCGCGTCAGATAGTGTAGTAGTTTGGCGCTTTTGGCAGCGATCTCGCTTGGCTCGTTTGCCCGTCGGCCATGCTGCCACACTGCCATGCCAGCAGTGCGTCGTGGGGCGGCGAGGAGCCACGGATCCGCACGGAGCCCCCATGCGGACTTATAGCAGATTAGTCGGCCTAGGCCCCCCAAGGCACCCCTTCGCTCTAGATTCGCTGAGCCGACCGGCATTCTTCTGGCCAGTACACTGTCATTTCGTCCGCCTTCCGGAAGGAGGACACACTGTCATCATTTTTTACGAGTGTGCACTGCTCACAGGCATTTACAGTGTAGGCGAGGCGGCGAGGTGGGGCGGATGTAAACAAGACGGCGACGCATTCCCGATGCAAATTGACAACCGGGGCGATCGGCGGTCGCGGGGGTCAAGGCACCGCCAGGGACGAAAATACTCCCAGCGGCCGCGACTAACTGGCTTTCTTTTCGTTTTCGGATCTCACTGTGTGCTCTGTTCTCGATTTCTGCTGCTTGAATAACGCAAGAGAAAATCCACCCCGTACGCTTCACTTCAGCCTGAAGTCTATTCAGATCCGCCAGAAACCGGTACACCAAAATGCACTTCGTAATAAAAAAACTGTCTCGAATCCACATCGACTTCTCGCTCTCGAGTCGAAGGAATCTCGGCCCAGCCACGAGGCGCCGGCAATCCTATCGTAACACTCTCTCCTCCGCACTTGAGGCACGCATTATCTTGCGTATTATTCGACGCTTAGTCGCGCGATAAGATTTGTTTTGACACTTCCTTAACGTGGCCGCACCAAGTTTGGAAGTTGCAGAGCGTCGCTCTGCCTGCGCTTCGCGGCTCGCGGCTCGGAAAAAGGGGGAGGGGGGATTTGCGGCCACGCAAAGGAGCAGGGGTGACAGGGCACCTGGGCGGAGAGGAGGGGGAGGGGAGGGGCAGCAGCTAGACACGAAAAGCCGCAGGCGAGCGATTCTGCACCCAGCGGTGTCGCACTAGCTCTGTCCCTCTCGCACTCATGCTGGCTCACCCGGCCCCGTGGGGGTGCGAGAGAGACAGAACGCAGCCCTCCGTGGCTTAACCCACGATTACTCCGACCGCGAGGCCGCGAGTGAGGCCGAGGCTGGCTGGCTGGCTGGCTGGCCGGCTGGCGCTATGGCCCCAAGCACCGCCTTGTCTATCCTTGTCTACCCCGGGGCGCTGCTCGGTTGCCGTGCCCTGTACAGCCTCCCCAACAAATTCCAGCATTTAGAAACAAGAAAAAATGGGGTCAGAACGGGGGAGGGGAGGGGAGGGGCAGAGGGGCAGGGGTAGGGGGGAGACTTCCGGGAGGCATGTGAGTCCCGGACTGGGCGGTGGCTGGACCCTTCCCCTTCACAAGGGGCGAGGCTGACCACCGTCGCGTTGGTCTGGCCTGGGCCTACAGGACCTGCTTCTTTTCTTTCAAAACACATTCGAATCGAATGAGTACAGTCTCCGAAACATGGACGGATCACCAATTAAATGTTTCGTTCGTTCTGTTGGTTCTGTTCTACCCGCGGCGGAGGCTCAAAGTTATCCTGTTGGCTGACGGCATCACATTGCCTCTATGTACACACAAATCTTAAGTTCAATTAGTTTTTGGCCGAGTCATTCGCTTTGCTTCGCTTCGCTTCCGTTGCCGTTGTTGGACCGCGCACGGCGGCGCGCGTTCGGGGCGCGTTCTGGACAAACACCGAGAATCACGCTCTCGCCCCCGCCCACGCACGCACTGTGCATAATTCACCGCGCTGCCACAAGTGGTTGCCGCGATCGTGCACGCCGCAGCATCGCCAGGCCTCGGGCGCCCGGGAGGGGAGAAAGAGTGCTCGCGGATCACTTCGGATTTCCATCTCGAGTGGGGCGGCTGGGCTAAAAATGGGAACATCCCCCGACCCCGACGCGCGCGTGCTGGACGAAGGCCGCAGAATAATGTCCAGCACACCGGCGTGTTTGTGTGCGTGTGTGTGTGTGAGCCGTTCCGAGCGAGAGAGACAGAATGCTGTGCGCGGACTGTCTGCCGGCCGCGTGACGGGGTGCTAAACGCCGCGGCGTCATTCTCCGTCATACGGATGGCGATGGCACTTTGTGTTATTGACAGCAATTAATGAGCGCGCTCTCTCTCTCCCTCTATTGGCTGTGACTGCTGCGCCGTGGCGGGCCAGCTGCCCGGGAGAGCGCTCGGGGCACCGCGGCAAGGCACGGCCACACGGCACCACCACGCTGCTCGACGGCAAGGTGCAGCGACGCGCCGGAAGTCCAAGCCGGCGGAGGTCGAAGAACCTCGGGCCGGCGAACTCCCGCCAGAGCAGACAGCCAGGCAGTACACACACAAACACACATGCGCTCTCTCTCTCTCTCTCTCTCTTGGCCGTTTTCGAAACTACTACGGTGCGATACTCGTCAGGTCGCTTTCCGCCGCGTTTCGCGCAACAGTCCCGTTGGACGCGTCTGTCGAGCGAATTCAGAAGAGTCTGTTTTCGTCGCTCTGTCTTCCTGGTTCCTGGCGCGTGCCGCCGACGAGTCGCTCCTGCCGCTTATCGGCGTTACAACACTCTCCTGGTTTTGGCGACCGCGACCAGCAGGAATGTCCGCGAAAGCGGCCGCGGCTTGGCGAGGCTGCAGACTCACTCCGAGACTCGTCTTCGTCGCTCTGTCTCTCTCGCACTCATGGGGCGCCCCGTGTCGGCGCCACACGCCCACAGGCCTACCGGTTTGCCGGCTACCCAGCCGCCTGCCGGTCTGCCGGGGCGCTCCGAGCTGCTCCTGCGGCAGCGAGGGTCACTTTTCATTAGATTCCCCCTTCTAACGTGGCGCCAGGCGGGGTGTGGCGTGGCGGGGTGTGGCGTGGCGGGGCGGGGCGGGGCGGGGCGGGGCGGGGCGGGGCGTGGCGGGGCGTGGCGGGGCGGGGCGTGGCGGGTGCGGAGGCGGCGGCCCGGTGTGTATCCACCGCTCGCCTCCGTGTCACTGGGTTCATGCCCAATGACAACATGATAAGCGCATTTGCTAAACAGTGAAAATTCTCTGAGGGAAAACTTCGGAGTAGAGCTCTCACTCCTACACCCTCAAATTAGCGTCGAAATATTCAATACTCAGCGACAACGAATGTCAGCATCACGTAAAGTCGTCATTTGATACTTCACGAACCAACCAAAGTCGAAGGCACTGAAAGTTTTCCAGCCGAGCAACTTTCCACGTGTAGCTACGGCCTTTGTTGAAATTCTTTTATTTTGTTTGCGCGCGAATTTTGTTTGGCCGTGTCTCCGCGCTAACACGCTGACTTTGCCACACAACGGAACCAAAACAGTCCGTGCGCCGCGCGCCCAGACGCGCAGGCAGCCCTGCTGCCGCTCTGGTAAAGGAGAAGTTAAAAGCCACACGCAGCCTCCCTGGCGGGTGGGCTGCCGCCGTCCACCACACTGTTCGGCGATCATCGTCCATTCCCGCACAAAGTGATTCGTCTCTCTGTCTCTCTCGCACACAACGCCGCTCGAGTGCGCGAGAGAGACGGAGCGGCGTTTGGAGGAGGAATTGCCCGCCCTGAGCCGCGCCGCGCCTCGCAGCCTCGCGGTCCCCAAAGTCAAAAAGAGCGAGTCGGAGAACAGTGAGTTCGACAATAATAATTCATCACTTTTTGTTTCATTGAATCTGCTTCGAAGGCGTATGGCGCGGGAAAGTGTGCAAGCGGCGGCCTATCACACCGGTAAAAGCAAAAAAAAAAAAAAAAAAAAAGCGAATGAATGGAAGTTTTTAACGGTGAGTATGCGTAGAGCGTGGAGTTCACGGTGAACTCCACACGGTGAACTGTTCACCGAAATATTCCGTGCGGTTCCAGTGCTCATGTAAAGTTTTAAACTGGCCATCGTCGCGTGGTTAGGCCCGCGTGCTATGAGGGCCGTCGCGTGTCCCAGTTTTGTTGTTGTTTTCCTCTTTTTATTTTATTTTTTGCACGACGTGGATCCACCGCTTGGGTCGGGTCCTTTCCGCCCATCGCCGCGCAGTCGTCCGCCCATTGATAGAAAGCACCGCAAGGTCATGGATAGCACACTGTACACACTCCGGCGCGCAAAGAGAACACGCCAGCCGGCCAACTGGCTTTGGCACAGTGGGTCAGAAAACCAAGGCAGGCGCCGGCGGCCAAAAATCTAGACGCGTTTTGAGCTCCAGAGTCGCTAAGCAGGACTCGAACCGAACGTGTGACCCCACCAATGGATTCCTCGTTCGGAGAGCAATCCATTGGTGGGGTCACACGTTCGGTTTAAGTGGTTTAAGTCCTATTTGTTACCCCTCCCCTCTGAATCTGCGCCTGCCAAGCGTTGGCCCAAGCATTGGCCTTTGACGCCTTGGGCGCCTTTGGCCTCCACCCCAATACATACTGCATCGACACGCCGGCAGTACCCCGCGCTCCCTGTGCAAGTCAACGATGCCGCGCTGGGGGTAGGGTCTCCCCGCGCGGGGTATCGGCACGGCGTGTCCCCGATGATATACAGTGCACCGCCAAGTTGGCGCCAAAAGTTGAAAGGAGAAAAGCAGGGCAGCCTCTCTGATCCGCTGCTCCGGGATGCCGAACTAGCTCTGTCTCTCTCGCACCCTTACGGGGCGCTCCGTGAGTGCGAGAGAGACAGAGCGACGTGCCGGCCTTGTCGCCGCAGGCGCCAGGGTATCGGTGGGTATCGGAAAGCGTTGCTGGCCACGTTATTTCTCAGGGGAGGTGGCCCTGCAGACCGATTCCGAGAGTCGTTCTCGTCGCTCTGTCTCTCTCGCACCGGCACGGGACGCCCCGCGAGTGCGAGAGAGGCAGAGCGACGAGAACGGCTTCAGGAATCAGTCCGCAGGGCGGCCCGGCCCGACTGAGCCGAAGCAGGCGACGAGTCCTGCAGTGTAGCGGGGCTCCGACTTACATATAGAGTGGAACATGAAATCAAACGCACGCCCCCAGTCCAGGGGCCAGGCCAGGGGCCAGTACAGAGGAAGGAGGAGGAGAAAAAAATAGAAACAGCAACCCACTTCGCAGTGGCGAAGGCCGTGCAGCAGGACGGGTCATTCCGTGGCGTCGCCACCGAGGCCCCGATCGAGGTCAAGCCGCCGTCGAGTCGCCCCGACGGCCGCATGGACAACAACCAGGCCGAGTCTGTGAGGCGTGGAGGCGCCGTTAAACTACACGGTCGAGTGCAACAATTGTTGTACTTTTTAAGCACAATAAATTCCTGATAAAAAACTGCCAGGAATTTGTGTACTTTTGTTGTGGTTTTTCTTGCAGTGGACCGTATGCATGTGTCGCATAGCTCCGACGTGCTTTCGTCGGACTCTCCCCGAGCCTCGGCGAGTCCGGCGCGTGGCGCTATCTGAGTCCACCGACAACGTCGACACATCGCCCGGAGAGGAATTCCCCCGGAACGCTGGCAGCAAAGGGCAAGGGCGCCGCGCCTGCCACTCGGCCTGCCGCCCCACCGGCACCCCGATTAACTTCCGGGCCTATCTATGTTCTTCGCGCGGAACACAGAATGCAGTCATGGACTTTTAGCGACTCATCTCTCGTCGAAGTTTCACAGTGTGTGGGCGCCGTATCTCGGCCGACCTCATAGGCTTTGCACCTTTCATCTTCTCCTCCCTCTCCTCCTCCTTCTTCTTGTTCCCGTGCCAGCCGCGCGCGCTCAGCTCATCGCCGTGGTTTACACCGCCGCGAGCCGCATTACTTTTAATGAAAAATAAACCTCCCCGTGTGGGGCTGCGGCGCAACAATGCGAGGAATAAGTAATAATTGTTTTATGGAGGTAATCAAAGCGGCGAGGCCCTGAGGGTGTAGGGCAAGGCGTAGGGCAGGGCGTGTAGGCACACTGCAAATCCAACTCGCGACGGGTTTTGTTGAGTCGCTAAAGAGTACTCGAACCGAGCGTGTGACCCCAACAATGGATTCCTCGTTCGGAGAGCAATCCATTGGTGGGGTCACACGTTCGGTTCGAGTCACATTTAGCGACTCTGGAGCTCAAAACGCGTCTGGCGTTTTGGCCGCCGGCGCCGGTCTTCTGGCCCACTGTATAGCGCCACCACGGCCTTGCCGTGGTCCAGTCCCGCCGTGCATGCCGCAGTGGCACGGACGACGACGGCCACCTCGGTGGGGCTTCCTCGGCCGAACACCATCTCCATTTGAATAGCCAGCGTCCGGTCTTGTCCGGCCGCAAGCCCCGCAAGGCACAGCAAGGCACAGCAAGGCGAAGCACGGCGTGCCCTAGAACAAGGAATCCGCCGTGGCCGTGTGCCCGGTGGGGTCGGCCGGCCGGGACGTGCCCCGCTCTCGCTCCCTCTCGCTGCTTGCGACCTTGTTATGTCTTCGGATGGTCGCCCCCGGCGTGGCTCGGTGGCCCAGCGGCGCCCAGCGCCCAGGGCCCAGGGCCGCTCCCAAGGGCGGGTACACTGGGGAAAGGGAGGGGGTGGGGAGACGCGTGCGCGTCCCTGTCCCCCCGACGGCGACAAAAGAGCTACCGGAAAGGTAGGCAAAGAGTCGCACGTTGCCCCGGTGAGGCGGCGAGTTATGCTAGCCCGGCGTCCATCCTGAACCTATCTGGATTCACCACTGCAAGTCGAAGGACGTGCCCGGGGCGGCTCGAATGCGGCGAATGCTCTAGACGTGTTTTGAGCTCCAGAGTCGCTAAACAGGACTCGAACCGAGCGTGTGACCCCATGGATTGCTCTCCTAACGAGGAATCCATTGGTGGGGTCACACGTTCGATTCGAGTCCCATTCAGTGACTCTGGAGTTCAAAATGCGTCCGGGATTTTCGACCGCCTCCACCGGTCTTCTGGCCCACTGTGGGCTGGGGCAGTGTAGTTGCACGCCCGGCGGCCCGGCGGCCATGCGGGTCGTGAGTTTTGTTATTCGCAGCCTCCCTCCTGCGGGCCATCGCCGTAAACAGCGCGACTTGAGTGCGCCCCGACGCTCCGCGCCGTGAGTTCGGCGGCTCGCTTCTGAATTTCTCATCCGGCCTTGCCGCCACAGCAAGGCGCAATGCTCACAATCCGACGCACTGCCAAAATTTTGCTCGTCACTCGATGTCAATGTCAAGGCCACCTTTTTTTCACAGTGCAGGAGTGCCTTTGTCGGCGACCCGATCCCCGATAACGACGTTTTGCCTCTACTTTTACTCGGCCCACTGCACTGCGAGGCACTGCGAGGCACTGCGACGACACACATTCGCGGTAATCGTTCTTGCACTCGCGAGATAGCGCGGCGTGGTGTACCCGCTAAGTGTATTAATGCTGTTATCGAATCGGTCCGGGAACGCGGACGGCGTCAAGAGGCCTTGCTGTATCCGTGTGTCGGGGGGGGGGGGGGGGGGGAGGCGGGGGCCGTTCCGCCGCCCGCACCCTCGAATCTTTGTTTCGACAATCAATAATACAGGGCTTCACTCTCCCTGTGGTTTCATACGGCAGTCTGTCTCTCTCGCACGCACGCGCGCAGGGTGCGCTCCGTAGGGGTGCGAGAGAGACAGAGAGCCTGCATAAATCAGGAGCGAGGGTCCGGCCGGCGCCGCGCCTCGCCTCTGGCGCCTCGGCCCAACAGGTCACAAATATTTCACCCCCACTTTGCCTGTGCCGAGAGTCCAGTGCAGGCCCGTCTGGGGCGGCCAGCGCGGCCAGCACACTGATTCCGAGAGTCGTTTTCATCGCTCTGTCTCTCTCGCACTCACGGGGCGTCCCGTATGGGTGCGAGAGAGACGGAGCGATGACAACGACTCTCGGACGCAGACCACAGCCCGCCGGCATCCGGACGCCTTTCGTCAACTTTCCGACCGCGAGGGAGTGTAAATAACTCAGGTCCAGGGGCGCTTTTCGCGTTCATTCTCTTTCCCCCTGTTTTCACTGAAATTCAAAGGGTGACCAAGTTTCGGCGATACAAAAAAGTGTTACCGGTAAAAGGTCATGCACAAAGGTATCTCTGATCAGGGGCGGATCCAGGGGCACCCTTTTCTTGAGGGAGGGGGGAAGGGGGGGTTCTCGCCTTTCTCTGATAAAGGGTGACACTCCAAATGGATGGCCGATAAAAGGTCAGACATCGGCGAGGCCGTGGTTTTCCTTCCATGAATATCACCCTTATACGGTGGTACATAAACGTATCTCTCTTTTTCGGTCATTCATGGTACTCCGAAAGAGTAAGATGTCTCAACTTAGTGTCCAAACAATTTTTATTTTTTGTTTTTCAAATTTTTTCGCTTATTTTTACCTCTTTTGTTTGCATGATCTTTGACTGGACTGGCGGCACGCTGGAAATCTTCCACTGCCGTTCCCGCCGGAATAGAAAATGCCCACGGCAAATAGAAAATGGGTTCTGCGCGTCTGCCGTGGTGTTTGTCGCGATGGTGCGCGGTCCGGCGGCCCGTGTCCGACGGACGGTTCTGTCTCTCTCGCTCTCCTGCGGAACGTGCCGCGAGTGCGAGAGAGACAGCGGATCCTTCGGGCACGGGAGGCAGTGTCGCGTCGTACAAAAGGCGACAGTCGTGATGCCCGACTGAGTGGCAAATGTTTAGGCACACTCACGATGACGACGACCACGGACTGAACCACACTGCGCCAATATTTGCCCAATTTTGGCTCCGCGCCTGCACCGCGCCCACACTGGCGGACTGATCCCGAGAGTCGTTTTCGTCGCTGCGCCTCAGTACGCCTCGGTACGCCCCACGAGTGCGAGAGAGACAGAGCGACGAAAACGACTCTCGGAATTCGTCCCGCAGTGCAGCCTGCTCGCAATTGGGCAAAGAGTCCCACGATGCACGCGAGAGCGAGAAAGACAGAGAAACGAGAGCGACGTCTTCTGTCTCTCTCGCACTCACTGGCAGTCCATAAGGAGCAACAAGGACAGAGCCACGAAAAACACAGCGACTCCACTCGGGTAGTTGAAGCGTAAGTCGTATGCCTCATTCCAGCACACGCTTGAAGACTTATTTACGCTTAAAGTCGCGAGTGAAGAGGAAATTATTCCCCTCGAAGCGTTTAGAGGGACGAGAGAGAAGCCGAGGGGGAAAGCACTCGCGTAATAGTCGGGTCACTCTGTCCGTAATAGCACGCGTAATAGTGTGCGTAATAGTAGCGTAATAGCTGAAATTCTCAAAATTTGATCTATTTTAGGGTTTTTTTGGTCTGTTTTCAGCTAAATCGCTATATTTTGAGGCGTAATAGAGCGTTATAGGCGTAATAGTCGGGTCGCAGGTTTTAGGAGTGATTTCCCCCTCGAGAGAAGCAGGACGGAAAACTACGCTTGAAGAAGCCACGCGTCGCAAAACCACGCTTGAAGAAAGCCCCCCCCGCCAAAACACACACACACACACACACACACACACACACACACACAAAAGCACATCGCAAAGGGGTCATCGAGGTCGCCACTGGATCGCCACTGGATTGGACCGTCCCGCGCGGCCCGCGTCCCGTCGGGAACGGGCTCATGGGACCGGAACTAAACCGGAAATGGATTCCTCAGTTCCGTGAACCTTTTTTTCCGTGGAGCAAAACGAGAGGGCGCTGTGTGTATGTGTATGTGTGTGAGTGTGTGTGTGGGGGAGGGGGAGGGAGGGAGGGGGGATGTCAATGAATGACCCAAAGGGCTTCTTTGTTTCAGAACGCGAGAGGACGGCGAGTAAATGTTGAATGTTTTGCCGCCCGCTTAAAAGAGGAGGCCGCCATTCTTCACACGTCGGGCGTCCAGTGCTAATATTTGAGGATCTTTTTTTTCGCTTTTCTGAACGCCAATATAACTAACCCGTTCGATAACACCCGGCGCGCTCCGGCCAGGGGCCGGGACTCTGTTTTCATGTCGATGTCTATCGCGTCACAACAACAAGTGTGGGAGAGAGCGGTCAGGCCTGGCGGCGGTGTTGTCCTGTCGGTCCGAGAGAGACAGAGAGATGGTCTGATCGTATAATTATGGTGCACCCCCCTGGGCATAGAAGCCACACAGACTAGACGCGGTGGTGATGACGTCATGCAAGTTCCGCTCCCCTGGCGCCCTGGCCGAGGCCGTGGTCGTGGCCACTTTCGGGCGAGTTCTTTGTTTCCCCCGCCCTCGTTGCTGGCAGGCCCACATCGCGTCCCCCTCGTTCCTCTCATACAGTCGAAAATTCGTGAGGAATCCCCGAAAAACTTGTTAGGAAATTTCAGGAAAATTCGTTTTTCTCTCTTGGCGGCCCAGCTCGGTCCAGCCATCCAATTGTAATGAAGGGCCTCCGGCGGGGACCAGGGGCAGTAGTCGGTGCGGTGGACGGCAGCCAGTGCGATAGTCATGCTCTCCCCTCTCTGTCTCTCTGTCTCTCTGTCTCTCTGTCTCTCTGTCTCTCTGTCTCTCTCTCTCTCTCTCTCTCTCTCTCTCTCTCTCTCTCTCTCTCTCTCTCTCTCTCTCACGCGACGAAAACGACTCTCGGAATCGGTCTGCTGGTTGTTGGACGTGTCGCTGCGCTTCACTTACCCTCCCCCAAGGCTCCAGTAAAGAGCGTCGTCCCACCCGCATGGCTTGGCATGGCCCGGCCGGGAGCGCAATGCAATTCCCTCTGAGGCCTGTCTGCCTGTCTGCTTGTCTGTCTGCCTGCCTGCCTGCCTGCCTGTCTGTCTGTCTGCCTGTCTGTCTGTCTGTCTGCCTGTCTGTCTGTCTGTGGCTTTGCCTCCGCGTGGGCGCAGGGCCGTGCCGGGCCATTCATCAGGCTCAGGACAGGTAGCGCGGTCGCTCAGCGAGTGGAGTGGTTCGTCGCGCAGACGGCAGGTGACACTCGCACGCACACGCGTAACACACAAACCAAACAAACACATACACGCCAAAACACACACGAGAGAGAGTGGGGGGGGAGAGAGCGGGGGGAGGAGAGAGAGAGAGAGAGAGAGAGAGAGAGGGAGAGGGAGAGAGAGAGCGGGGAGGGAGGGGAGGGAGGGAGGGAGAAAGAGAGAGGGGAGGGGTGCACAACAGACATACACGCACATTTCCTCATCAAGTTCAGTGGGTTTGCTAGCTAGCCATAAGGACAACCCTAGCCAACACGGCCGAGGCCCTACTGGGCGACCGGCCGGCAGCAAGTCACTTTTCGGCATTTTCCCATTTATTTTTGACAGTGCTGCAATTTGGGGTTGAATGTTCGCCGCCGGTTTGTTGACACCTGTTGTTGTTCTGCGACGCAGTATGGCCGCGGAGAGGGGCGAGGCCGGTGAGGCCGGCGAAGCGGTGGTGCGAAAGAGGAGACCTGTTGGCCTGCACGTCCACTGTCAGTGTCTGTCTGGCAAACCGTGGAGGTAAACAGCATTTCCCTAGCGCTTTGTTTTCCCACCGCGCAGCGGAGAGAGATCCCACCGAAGTTCATAATCTTCCCGCGCGGCCGCCACCAAGTTTTCCCTCGAGGCTTTAGAATGCAATTCGAATAATTAGTTGCGAGAAGAAGGAGAGAAAAGCTGTACTAGCTGTCCCGCTTTGCTCGCTGAGCCACACACTGTAAAAATGAATCTTCAAAATTTAAAATTTTAATTTTTAAGTTCTTATGAATAAATCTTAATGAAGAGCTCATAGGACACTCTCTTAGTCACAATAATGTTTTCTGAGAAAATCAACCTTTTTAGAATGGTCGATTTGGACGACTTGATGTTTTTTGGCAGTGCAGCGCCGTGAGCTGCGAGAAATCCGAATCGTGTGAGGGAAGGTGATCCAGTGCGGAGTGTCGGGGGTGTCCGGCGCGGTTTGGGGGCGGATGGCCGATGGCTTGGCCGATGGCCGATCGGACCAGATCACCACAAAGAGAGCGAGAAGCCCGTAATCCTTCCCGAGGGGGGGGGGATTGGTCGTTTCGGTGGCGCCCCTACACTGCGTGATCTGATTGGTCGATCCGCGATAAATTTCTCCTCTCACCGCGCCGCGCCGTTCGACGGACCGGGAGAAGAGCCCCCGGCTGGAGTGCCTGTTGGACGACCGTGGCGGAGACGGACCGCTGGTGGCGCCTCGGTCGCTCAGCCCCACTGCACTGGAAGCGGAGTCGCGCTGGCGGTCCTCCTGTTCGTGTCACTTCTACGCTGCAAAAGCACATTTAAAAAAAAATTCTAAATTGTTTTTTGAGACGGCAAAATAAAAATATCAGAATTTTTTTCAAAAATTAAAAAATTGTTGACCCACAGTACAATTAGTCAGGTGTTGTTGTTTATTTTTAAATCTAGGTTTTCCAGTGAACTCGTAAATACTGGAGAATGCCGGCCGAAGGGGCATAGTCGCTGCGGGCGCGAGGAAGCCGCCCTGAATCCCGGCCGGCCGTCGCGCCTAATAGAAACGAAGACCTGGCCGGCCGCAAAGGCGCGGGGGCGTGGCGGCGCGGAGGTGGCGCGGGTTCGCGCCCCGGCTAAGGCGTCGCTAAGCCCCCTGGCTGGTCTGCCCGGCCTGGCAGCACGGCGAGCCTTGAGCCCCACACTGCGAGTCTTATATTTACTGGAAATTAGATTCCAGGCGAGCTGCACCGCGGCCAGGCCTTCCTGGCCTTTCCAGGCGGACGGCAAGGTCGCGCTCGCATCGCAGTGTGCCCCCCCGCATTCTTCGCAACCGTGTCCCGCCCGACTTCGCCCCAGGCGCGGATCCTGTAGGGGGGGGGGAGATAACAATTGACCTCCCCTCCCTTCGAGGTCCCCGAAGATCACCGCATGAAACCCTGTCAGAAATGAATCGGGAACGGACGACGGTGCCTCTGGAAGAAATTTAGCCCTGCTTCGTAAATTTACCAAGATTCTTTGTAAATTCGCGGAGAGGTTTCGTAAAGTGACGGGGATTCTTGGTACGTAAATTTGATCCGTGACGGTACATGATAATCTACATAGAATCCGCCACTGCTGCGTCCCTGCAGATGCATCTCCCTATCCTTCTCCTCGACACCTGCCATGGACCTTTCCCCCTCCGCCCCCTTCCCACCCCACCATTCCCTACCTACCTACCCCCCCCCCCCCCCGGGCGTTCCCGAGTGGGATTCAGCAGCTTGCTGCTATAAATTCGTGATGAGGTTTGCTGTGGCCGCTTTCCAATTACCAAAAAGGCCAACGGCGTGGGAGAGAGAGAGAGAGAGAGAGAGAGAGAGAGAGAGAGAGTGAGGGGGAGGGGGTTAAAGGTACAGGCGTTTAGTTGTTTTTCCCAGCGCTGCAGCGCAGCACGAGTCGTTGCCCGGCAGCATGGAGTGGGCCGTAGGGGTGCGAGGGGGACAGAGCGAGGAGTGCTGGCGGCTGCATCGGCCCCGCACACCGCGTCGCGCCGCGTCGCCGCCGTGCAGCTGTGCAGTCCCGCAGCCCCGAGGTGCAGCCGGGCCTGCCTACACTGCAAGGCGGCCAGCCTGGGACCTCGGTCGCCTCGGCCACTCACCACGCCGCCTCCCTCTGCTCTCTCGCACCCCGAAGGCACCGAAGGGCGCATGCGTGGCGTCCCGTGAGTGCGAGAGAGACAGAGCGACGTAAACGACTCTCGAAATCGGTCTTCCTCAGAGTGCAGCACCGCGGTAAAAATAGTGGCCGCCACGCGCCGGCCGTGAAGCGCGCGGAGCGATGCGGAGCGAGCCTTGGCAGAATCAAGGCCGTCGCTCACGTCACTCACTCATCCTGCAGACTGATGCCGAGGGACGCTTTCGTCGCTCTGTCTCTCTCGCACTCACGGGCCGTGCCGCGGCGGTGCGAGGGAGACGGAGCGACGAAAAGCGATTCTCGGCATCAGTCCGCTGAATAAGGAATAAGGCCGGACGCGCGTGTCCTTGTGCTTCCCGCCGGCATAAATTAATTATCTTCTTTTTTTTTCGCGATGTTGGCAGCGAGTGCGCGCTCCTTTCCTCGCGCCACCCCCGTCGTCGGTTCGCCGCCCTGCGCGTGTGGCGGCCGAGAGAGAGAGGGGGGGGGGAGGGAGAAAGCACTGCGTCACAGTCTGCGGCGCTCTCTCTCTCTCTCTCTCTCTCTCTCTCTCTCTCTCTCTCTCTCTCTCTCTCTCTCTCTCTCTCTCTCGGGATAAGGCGCAGATAAATTTGTCTCTTTCGACGTTTATGGGGGTGGCTGGGTGGCTGCACCGGATGGAGTGCAGTTTTAACGTTTCCCTTGTCTCGTTGATGATGATGCAGAGGGGGCACGGTGCCAAGTGGGACTCGTGTATGGTCTGGGTCTGTGTGTGTATGTGTGTGTGTGTGTGTGTGTTGTGTTATTGTCTACATGTGTGTGTGGAAGGGGTGGACGGGGTACTTGATGCTATTCTGGTAGTGCAGACACTCAAGGACTCTCCAGACCTTTAATGATCAGCCCTCGAGGACGCGCAGTGTGCCAGAAGACCGGTGTAGGCGGTCAAAATCCCGTATGTACGGCTTTTTTAACAGTGTGGGCGGAGCTTTCGAAGCGTGATGGCTAGCAAGATGGCCTGCGAACAAGGGACTGGGCACCGGTTCGGGTAATTTGGCACAAATACAGAGATCTTGCCCCGGACTGGTGCATTAAGCGTCTCTGGTCCGTGCAGTTGAATTCCTGATTCCCGGCTGGCAGTGATTTCCAGACGGCTGGGCCGGGCCCAACCTCGGACTCATCTCCAACTCCAAGCCCCACCCTCAGCTCCCCCAGTCAGCCATCTGCTCCCCGTCGTCGACCCAGCAGTCCCAGCAAGTCTCCGCGATGTCCATACGCCTCTGTGGCCCCCGCCGTGTAATCCTCCCGCTCATTCATGCTGCCTACCCTTTCCTTTACAGCCCACATCTTCCCTTATGAACACCAACATGCCTCCTCCTCCCCTCCTCCCTCCCCCTCTCTGTCCGCTCCATATCCTCGGTCTGCTTCTTCTCCACTCCGAAGGGCGCCCTCCCTCCCCTCCCACCCCAAGGACACACCCGCGTCAAGGAAAAAGGGCGGTAAACAAAGGGGAATAATTTGGAATCAAATTAAAAGTGAAGGACAATCAGATTCTTGGATCTGCAGACGGTTGCCCCCTTTTCCATCGTGCTGTCGTTCAAGGCTCCTGTCACTGTGTTTTTCCTCTTGAAATTAAAAATTAGCATTTGTTTGTTGTCGAGCATCGTTTTCACTTGCTGTCGCATTAATCCATCGTCCATGTCAACCCAAGTGTCAACCTTTTTTTAAAAAAAAATTAACAGTGTTTGTTTTGAAAATATTATCTCAATGATTGTTTTTGTTTGTTGCAGG
The DNA here is from genome assembly GCF_012932325.1 of Thrips palmi. NCBI lineage: Eukaryota > Metazoa > Arthropoda > Insecta > Thysanoptera > Thripidae > Thrips > Thrips palmi. The sequence goes on from NW_023144623.1 coordinate 7,480,839, forward strand.
ACGCACCGCGTGGTGGCGGTCGGTAGACAGCCTGCGGAGCACAGCGATGAGCGGCCAAGCAAAGGTGGGTAGGCCCCGTCGTCGCCGCGATCGCCCTGTCTCTCTCGTACTCATTCGGCGTCCCGTGGAGGGCCGAGAGAGACAGAGCGACTTCCCTCCGTCGGTCGCCGCGGTCCCCGCCAACGCAGTCGCGCTTGCCGAGCTAAAAGTCGTTTCGCCGCACTGGTGTCTCCGTCGCACTCACAGGGCTCGCCGTGAAGGTGCGAGAGAGGCAGAGCGACCTTCTGAATCGTTGCGCACGGCCTCGCCGACCGCAGAGGGAGGCAGAGAGTCAAAGTCTCGCTGAGGCGACTTAAGGATGTTGCCTCTTCTTAATTCCCTCCGACCGCCACGGCCGCCTTGGCCGCCTCGGCCGCGCGGCGCCAAACTCTGACGGAAGTCGAGGAACGGCTCAAGACCGCCGGGCGGGGGAGGCGTCCCCTCCACCGAGACGCACTTGTTGGGCTTGGCCAGGCTCGGCCCGGTGCGCGGGACAAACTTAAATTGGACGAGAGGGCAGAAATTAAACGGACCAGGCAGGCCGCCGTCTTCATGCAGACTGATTACGAGAGTCTGTTTCGTCGCTCTGTCTCTCTCGCACCGACAGTGGACGCCCCAGAGGGTCATGCTGGCGCGTGCGGCACCGTAAATAACCGCGGACCGCGACACGACCCACCGCTTTTATTTGACGGACAGCGCGAAGCAATTCTCAAGGTACACGGAAAATGGCGGCAAACCTCCCCCACCCCACCCCGCATGTCCGTTACTCACTTCACAGACTACGTAATCCCCCGCGAGCAGAAAATGAAACAAGATGTGAAACGAGGGGGCGGAGAAGGGGGCGGCGAAAAGAAACAGAAATAAGGAATAATGAGATAAAACAAAGCCTTCTCATCTGCGGCTGCCTGCCCCGGCGCGGTTAAGTTTGAGGGACTGATTCCAAAGAGTCGACAGGCAGTGAGTGACTGAATGTCACTCTCGCGGGGCGGTAGTCGTAAGGGTGCGAGGGAGACAGCGCGCGACGAAATACGACTCTCGGGAATCGCTCAGTTGGGGATGAGGCCGAGGACGCACCCGGGGCCGGGCCCTGCCTGGGTGGAAGATCCCTCTAGGTGAACGTGATAACGGAAATAGCGGGGCGGGGCTGGTATTGGCGCGCTGCCCACCTGTTGACGTCACCTTTCGCATGATGCACGACGCTCCGGACGGCACCGCCGCCAGTCAACGCGGCGGAGCGCGGCAACGCTTCGGGCCACGCCACCAACAGGTGAACCTTCCGCCGCCTCGCGTCTGCAGCACAGCCAATGGAGGACGACGACTTCTTTCAAGCCCCAATCGAGCATCGACCTACTTGCGCTGTGTGTGTGTGTGTGTGTGTGTGTGTGTGTGTGTGTGTGTGTGTGTCCGGCCCGTACTTCCTAATGGGAGTGGCGTGTGTCGAGAAGGCAGATAATCGCGTAATGACTGGTGGTCGTCACATGTGGAGCGATTATACCACGGCGGGCTGGGCCAGGGCTGGGCCGGCCCCGCGGGAGAGCCTCCCCCCCCTCCTCCCCCTTCACCCTCTCGCCGTCACCGGCCCCTCGCACTGCATGTTTATGGAGCATGCCGACAGGGCTGTCTGGCTCAGTCACTTGGGTATATGGGACAAGCGGGGAGTTGCGGGCGGCCCGAACCGGGCGGCGGCGCGGAGGTGGAGGGGTGGGGGCACTCTCTCTGGGGGGTTCGGCCCGGCAAAATGGGGTTGTGGGGGGTCGCGCCGGGCCCGGAGCCCCCGCGGCCCCCGCTCGGTGCGTGCGTCTGGTGCCCGGCGTGAACCCCCACAACCCCCACTGCCTGGCCGAGCATATGCTGTGACTACGCGCGCGTCGGTCGTGCTGTTTGTTTGTGTGCTTGAAGCATCGTGGGCGTGGATGACGAGGATGGTCATGGACGTATGGACGCGGAAGCCCCTCCTAGGACCAGCGAAAACGAAAACGCGAAAAGGAAAACGCGAAAACGAAAACGCGAAAACGAAAACGCGAAAACGAAAACGCGAAAACGAAAACGCGAAAACGAAAACGCGAAAACGAAAACGCGAAAACGAAAACGCGAAAACGAAAACGCGAAAACGAAAACGCGAAAACGAAAACGCGAAAACGAAAACGCGAAAACGAAAACGCGAAAACGAAAACGCGAAAACGAAAAAGGGAAAAAAGGGAGAGACAGACAAAGGAAAGAAAACAAAAGAAAAACCGGTGCAGCCCCGCCACCGTGACGGGCATCGCCATTAAGCCGCGTCGTGAATGGGGGACGGTCGAGAGTGCGCCGGTTTGGTTTTGCTGCCCCTCTCCTGTGCCATCCACTTCACGTGACAACGACACGACGACTTTGGTGACAAGTTCCTGCATGCGCCCACCAATTCACTGCAAGTTCCAGTGTACGCTCAGTAATCCACGGGGACTGTACTTAAAAGCACGCTCTGTGCGAGCTAACAGGGGTGGATCCAAAGGCGGCCTGAAAAAAATAGGTTGGGGGCACTTGCTTACAAGCTTGATGTGGAGATCTCGAGATAAAGATATCGACATACAAAGATAGGGAGATGTGGAGATGTCGAGGTATCGAAATTTTGAGATGTTGACATCGAACTGTTCCAGATGGCGCTGCTGTGGCTGCTGCTGCTGGCGCGGGCCGCGGCGGGGCTGGGCCACTTCGGCAGCTACAGCGAGGACGCCACGCCGGTGCTCTGGAAGTGCAGCTCGAGGAACGGCACGGACGGCCACCTGGGCGCCGTCGTGGAGGTGACCTGCAGCTGCGACGGCGCCAACATGACCCACGTGCCCGCCACCATGCCGCGCATGCATCGCCTGTGAGTAACCATTCGCCCTTCAGGGCTTTATGGGGCATTCAAATTTTGCCCAGAAACATAATTCACGCTCCTTCCGAGGGCATGAAACGCTTCTGGCCGTGGAGGGTCGGAGTCGGTCGCGACAAAGGCAGTGCAGTCCCCTTCCGCCCCCAGGGTGTCGATGAAGATGACTCAAAAAGGGCATGCCCCAAAAGGGTCGCCCCAAAAGGGTCGTCCCGGAAGGGTCGAAGTGTCGGGCCGCTCGGAGGCCTGGTCCGGCTGTTGCGTCTGATGACAAGGCCACCCCGTGCATTACGTCACGGCCACGTAATAAGTGCCTCCCCTTCTGGTGGGGTGGGGCTCCGCTGCGACGTATCGTCTGATTGGCACTGCGCCCCGCCTCGAGCCCTGCTTACACCGCCACACGGACATCAAGTATAGCACACGCTAAATGTTGAGGTGGGATTTTGTACGAGCAACTTGCACGATTTTGTGCATACGTGGAGCGTAAAGATGCATTCGCGCACAATTTTATGCACGACGCACGTAAAAAAAGAATTTGTTGTGGCAACGAAAATGTATGTTGATTTTGGGATAGCTAAAAAAAGTTGTTGGGCGTACTACCAATTTGTTGTCTGAACGAACATTTCGTTCTGACAACGAACTATATCGTCAGGAGTACTAAACACAATAAAAATGAATGTTTGTACTCCTGACGAATAATTTGTCGTGAGAGCAAAGTGTTCGTTCTCACAACAAATTTATAGTACGTCTAACAACTTTTTTTTTGCTATCCCAAAATCAACATACATTTTCGTTGTCACAACAAATTCTTTTTTTCCGTGCGGTACACAGGTTTAAAATAATCCATCTCCACGTACAAAAGTGTACATAAACATTTAGTGTGTATTTTAAAAAGGGCAAAAGGATTTTGAGCCAAAACTATTTTTTTCTAGGACAAGTAAAGTGAAACATCTAGGAGAATGATATACATTTCTTTTTCTCGGTGAATAATCGGAGCGTCTAGATTGCTTGTCAAATTCCTCCAGTTGCATGAACATGGAAAAGAGAAAGGGTTTAATCATTTTCCCTCGAATATATACAACAATATAGGTAAGTAAGTGGGGAACACTTTCTAAAATGAAACGAAAACGAAAGTTGCTGCCAAATATGGACCCCTAATCACCCTAAACGACTCGCAACACTGACCGCGCGTCACGTGATACGTCGCACGACACAACGACAACTGTGCCGTAATTGTTGTTTGCCTTTGTAGGTTGACAGAACGTGACACAGGTCAAGCGTGTGTGTTTGTGGTTTTTTTACATGACAGTGTGTGTGTGTGTGTGTGTGTGTGTGTGTGTGTCGATTAGGACACCAACACCTCCACAAACACACCGGGTCGCCTTACCCATTAAGACTAAAAGCAGGCTGATGACTCCACCGCGAGGACCGCAAGGGCTGGGACGGGGAGTGCCACCTACCGCCTGCCTCAAGCCCAGGATAAGCTTGAAGCCGCGTTATTAAAGTTTCCTCGTAATTTTGTTGGCTCTTCCGAGTTTAGGAGTGTGTGAGGGAGAGAGTTAAGAGACCGGGAGGGTGGAAAGGTTTTAGAGGTCACAAGTCCGGCCAGGGTGACTTGACTCGACTGACCCCCAGAGGCTGTTTGGAGAAGTCGGCTTAGGTAAGTCAGGCGTTTTGTTTACTCTCGATCCACTCGGGGCGGTTCACGAATTAAGTGCGGAAGTGGAGAGAGGAAAAACCCAGCAGTGCGAAAAAAAGTAAGCAGAGGATTCGAGAAAAAGGAAAGGGAACGAAGAATATCTACCAAAAACTCTAAATTTTAACTAAAAAAAAATTTTCGGTGTAGGAGACCCGCAGCACGGTTGCAGAGTTGCATTCTCCTACTCTGATGAGCTTAACCGAAGTTTCCTCTTGTTTCAGGATTATCGAGAACTCCGCGGGCATGGAGGTCCTGCGCAAGGACGCCCTGAACCCCTACAGCCACAGCCTGTCCGACGTGTAAGTGGAGAGAGAGGGGGGGGGGTGAATCCTGGTGTGCCACCAGTAGAGCCGCTGCCGTGTTTGCAGAGATGCATGCAGCAGGTATGGCCGACCGGGAACCGAGACGGGAACCCACATCCCCTTGTTGACGCAGTGTGTGTGTGTGTGTGTGTGTGTGTGTGTGTGTGTGTGTGCGTGCGCGCGCGCGTGTGTGTGTGCTGTCACATCTAGGGGATTGGCGACGGCCGGCGCTCGAAAGTGTGCTTTCCAATCCCGGCTGGGTCGTTAGTTGGAGCGCTAATGACTTCCGCGAGGCTCGATGGCTGGCATAAAGTGCAGGCCGTTGACGTCATCGCGTTCTGCGGCCTGCGGAGCGCCTGCGAGACTGGCGTAGGCAAGCCCGCCACGCACGCGGTCGCGGCGCGTTGCCTACCCTGAGCGCCTGGCTGGAGCGCCCCGCTACTCAGGGCCGCCCGCCGTAGGTGCTCTCGCCGCCGCACAGTGGGCCAGATGAGTGGCGCTGGCGGCCAAACCTCTCGTCGCCTTTTGAGCACCAGAGTCGATTAATTGGCCTCGAACCGAGCGTGCAGGCTCGGGCTGGCCAGGGCAGATAGGCAGAAAAATCTGCCGGGGTCTTTGGGTTTGGGACCAGTAACGTCACAAAGTTGGTCAAAAAGTGGTCGAATCTCGGAAATTTGCTGATTTTGCTGACTTTGGGCGGCCACTGTGTCCAACGTAGTTGCCGTAAAAGGCCTCCCTCGACGCCCTAGTATCCTTAAGACCCTATTCCTTCATGCCCTGAATCGGGAAGGCGTTGACCACAACGATTTTGGCTTTGACCGCAACGATTTTCCGACCAAGTTGGTCAAAAAGTGGCCGAATCTCGGAAATTTGTTCATTTTGCTGACTTTGGGTGGCCACTGTGTCCAATCTAGTCGCCGTAAATGGCCTCCCTCGACGCCCTAGTATCCTTAAGACCCTATTCCTTCATGCCCTGAATCGGGAAGGCGTTGACCACAACGATTTTGGCTTTGACCGCAACGATTTTCCGACCAAGTTGGTCAAAAAGTGGCCGAATCTCGGAAATTTGTCATTTTGCTGACTTTGGGCGGCCACTGTGTCCAATCTAGTGCCGTAAAGGCTCCCTCGACGCCCTAGTATCCTTAAGACCCTATTCCTTCATGCCCTGAATCGGGAAGGCGTTGACCACAACGATTTTGGCTTTGACCGCAACGATTTTCCGACCAAGTTGGTCAAAAAGTGGTCGAATCTCGGAAATTTGCTGATTTTGCTGACTTTGGGCGGCCACTGTGTCCAATCTAGTCGCCGTAAATGGCCTCCCTCGACGCCCTAGTATCCTTAAGACCCTATTCCTTCATGCCCTGAATCGGGAAGGCGTTGACCACAACGATTTTGGCTTTGACCGCAACGATTTTCCGACCAAGTTGGTCAAAAAGTGGCCGAATCTCGGAAATTTGTTCATTTTGCTGACTTTGGGTGGCCACTGTGTCCAATCTAGTCGCCGTAAATGGCCTCCCTCGACGCCCTAGTATCCTTAAGACCCTATTCCTTCATGCCCTGAATCGGGAAGGCGTTGACCACAACGATTTTGGCTTTGACCGCAACGATTTTCCGACCAAGTTGGTCAAAAAGTGGTCGAATCTCGGAAATTTGCTGATTTTGCTGACTTTGGGCGGCCACTGTGTCCAATCTAGTCGCCGTAAATGGCCTCCCTCGACGCCCTAGTATCCTTAAGACCCTATTCCTTCATGCCCTGAATCGGGAAGGCGTTGACCACAACGATTTTGGCTTTGACCGCAACGATTTTCCGACCAAGCTGGTCAAAAAGTGGTCGAATCTCGGAAATTTGCTGATTTTGCTGACTTTGGGTGGCCACTGTGTCCAATCTAGTCGCCGTAAATGGCCTCCCTATGGAAATCACGGTCGGAGACTCCACCCGGGGACGCCAGCCTGGAGGCTCCAGCCCGGAGGCTCCAGGACGCGGGCAGGGCGGCAGGGCGGCAGGGCAGCGTCCTTGCCAGGCTTGGCCGGCAGGGTCGCCTTGATGTGGGGGCGTGTCGCAGAGCGGCAGCGCAGTGCGCACCAGCCTCTCGCATCGTCTCTGATAGCGCCATGCCGCCATGCCGCCTTGCCGGGCCTCGCCGGCCTCGCCGGGCCCGACCCGCGAGTCTGGCACCCACGCCACTCGGCCCCGCCGCCCTTCCCTCGCCAAATTGCCTTTAATATTTGATGCGGCATTTTGTGGGTGCTTGCCGCTCGCCTTGCCGCTCGCCTGGCCGCGCACCTCGGTGACGTGACGCCGTCGGCCCTTGCAATGCCAGTGTAGAGCCACACGCTTTAAATTATATTTTCAAAAAATAATTGCAAAACAAAATTTAAAAAAAAATGCCCAAAATTATAAAAAAACTGCAAACAAACAGCCTTGGTTTGGCGTTACATCCGCAGGGTCAGTTTCGGACACGTGATAAATATGGGACAGCTGTTTCCCAGACAACATTTTCACATTTTACAACTCTTGCCATGCCGAATGTGATGTTTTTCTCCTAAAAATAACATTTAGAACGGCGGGTTCTAAAATGTCAAAGGGAAAGAGATGCTCCTTTTTAACCCACCGTGTCTGAAAATTACCCCGACTGACTCCAGCTCGCGAGGGTTGGAAGTCCGCTGGGGGGCCATCAAGGGGTTGGCGGGTCCAAATGCGAACGGCGTCGCGAGGCACTCCTTCATGTCATGTTCCCGTTTCCTTTTTTTATTCCCGTCGGGGGTTGTAGTTGCCAAGTAGCCGCCACTGCAGCGAAAATGACACACAATGGAGACGGCGTCCTTTTTGCCTTATTTCTTTTTCTCGAGCCTGCCGGGGGAAATGGGTTGGCTGGAGGCCGTAGGACGGCGGGGTGGAGGGACGGGGTCGGGGTAGGGTGGGGCACTATCCCGGGCGCAGGTGGAAATGAGCAACTTTTGATGGCACCATGTGCGCGCCGACGCTGCCCCGTCGCGTCCACTGGCGCGCCGCTCTGCCTTATCACCCCTCTCGCTTCCTCCTCCGAGTCCTCCCCAGCCCCTTCCGCCCTCCTTGCCTCACAGTGGCCGCGCTGCCGAGGAAGAAAAACTCCCGCGCAATGAACGAACGACGCCATGAGGCTGACGGCGCAACGCGGCACTCACCGAGCAGATAAGGGAGAGACTCAAACATTGAGGAAAATGGCGTTTTATTTTTAAAAACCGGGAGTCTGGAAACGAAAATACAGACCCCAAAATTTTTATGGTGAAGATTCTCCATTTGAAGATTTTCCACATTATGGTGAAGATTCTCCATTATGGTGAAGATCCACCATGTTAGCTTCAGCTCCATGGTGAAAATTCTTCAAATTATAGTGAAAATTTCTTTTATCCTGGGGGAAATCTTCACCACAATATGCTGGCGCAGCCCCACCCGTAAGATTTAGAGTGCACACCGCTCACTGCCTCTTCTCTGTGTCCCGCAGAGAGTTGCGCTCCCTGCCGAACCTGGAGGCCATCGAGGAGGGGATCTTCTCCTCGCTCACCAAGCTGCGGTCTGTGTAAGTATCCGCTTGGGCCGCGCCGAGCCGCGCGGATCCGGCAGGCCGGCCCGCGGTCACGCGATCCAGCGTCCGGCGCTGTTTTGAATGCATGCAGCCTCCCGATTCCCTCTGATGCCGTAGTCTCTGTCGCACCCCTACGGCGCGCCACACGAGTGTGAGAGAGACACTGACGAAGGCGCTGAGGCCGGTCTCTGGTCTCGGCCACGGCATACAGAACCCGAGGCCAAACAGCGCACGGACGTAATCCCTGGCCGGTTCGTGGGCGACCGCGTGCGGCCCGCGAGGCTCCACCAGACTCCCAATCAGTGTTCCAGCAGCCCTCTCGGACGCCTTTTAATTTTTACTCCTCCCCCGCGTTATACGTTCCTCTTCTTTGCTCACTCGGCAGTTACATTCTGGGCGTGCCCAAACTCAAGGTCATCCCCGCCGGCGTCTTCCAGGGCCTCTCGCCGGCGTTCAAGGTCCTGTAAGTATGAAAGTGGAACGAAGTGGACTCCCCTCTTCTTCTTTTCTTTAACTTTGGGATGAGTGACTTGACGGCCCTCGGCTCTCCTTTCCTTTCTCTTCCAGGAGGATCAGCCGCACGGCGCTGCAACACGTCCCGCACATCTCCAGCCAGGGCGCGGACCGCATCCTCCACCAGATGTGAGTCACCTCCGTGGACGCCGTCGTCGTCGTAGTCAATTTTTTCTCGTTTCACACGAAAAAAGAAACCGAAAATACTTTGTCGTGGTGTCCAACTTTGTTGTGGGTTACCGTGGGTTTTCGATTGCAGCCAGTCGAACTCAGCCTATCGAACAAAGTCGATCACCTCAACAAGGTTTTTCTTCCCCGTGCGTCGTCGGCCTTGTCGTGGATTTTCTCGCGTCGCGGTTCTCTCGGTCATTCATCTTTGGTGACTCTGTCCTCTTTATCCTTCCAGCGACTTGGAGAGCAACGACATCCAGCACGTGCCGTCCCAGGCCGTCCGGCTGCGGGCCCACACACTGTGAGTATGAGAGCGGAGGAGAGGGTCGTGGGGGGAGGGTCGTGGGGGGAGGGTCGTGAGGAGAGGGTCGTGGGGGGAGGGTCGTGAGGAGAGGGTCGTGGGGAGAGGGTCGCGCAGAGAGAGGGTCATGTCGAGAGGGTCGTGGAGAGTGTCGGGGGGAGAGGGTCGTGGAGAGAGTGTCGGGGGGAGAAGGTCGAGACGAGAGCAAGCGGCCGTGAGGAGGACATCGTGGGCAGAAGGTATTCTCGGAATGTCCGTATGGAGAGGAGTCCGAGGAAGGTGGATCCGGATGTGTGACAGAATGGAAATAAGAGGATGGATGGCTCCTGTTCCTGTAAGAGAATGGAAGAGACAGCGAAGTGACAGCGAAGTGACAGCGAAGTGACAGCGTGATTGATGAGCGTGGGCTTTTCTGGGTACCGTCACACGCGAGCCGCCCCTGAGTGTCTCGACTGCCAGACACGCCAGACGCCCAGGCGCTCCCAGGTGCGGCCGCGTTGCCGTTGCCCGCCCCTCAGCCCACCCCCTTCACTTTTGATTACGTGCCCCTCGACCAGGCCAGGCGTCTACCGAGTCTGCCGCTAAGTTGCGCGTCGCGTTGGGGTAGCCCGCCACGCCCCGCCGGCTGGAGCGCTCACTCCACTGTCTGCCTTTGTCCTCAGCGTCCTGGACTACAACTCCATCACCGAGGTCCACGCCGGCGCGTTCAACGGGTCCGAAATCGCCGAACTGTAAGTAGATCATCGTGCTGGACTACAAGTTTGCGCCTTTGTTGTTGTTTGTTGAGACTATTGTCGGTTGCAGGAGCCTCAAAGGCAACCGGAGGCTGACGCAGTTGTCCCTGGGCGCGTTTCGCGGCCTCTCCTCGCTGCGAAAGCTGTAAGTCACACGCGCGTCATCGTGTCGGTGATTGCGAAAGCGCTGCACTTTCTGTTTAGTCGGCCGGAATTGGCGCGCCATATACGCGCGTGAGAGAGTACTGTCGCTCTCTTGCGTACACACTGGCCGACGACGATAGCGACTTGGAAATGAAACCGGCGTCTTTGATGTTGTCTTCCCACTGTGTATGATCGTACAGTGGACCCTAATCCCGAATTTGGCCAAGACTGCGCCGTGAGTTTGCTCTGAGACTACACTGTTGTCTCGGCACGCCGTGCCACGCCGTGCCACGCACGCATCACGGCGTCTCTGTCGCGCGCCGACGCGCCAACACACGCCGCCTTCAGATAACATTATCATCTGGGAAGCGAGGGGGAGGGGGTGACCCGGATATCTCCTTTACGCCCTGCGAGTGGCTTTTCAATGTCTTCCCCATTATCTGTTTGCGTTGCTGCGGCGTGGCGCGGCACGCACCAACACACAACACACGCAGCCGCAAATCAAATTAACTAAATTCGGAGTCGATCGTCAACAGATATCGAGATATCGTTATCGAAAGTGGCGGCGCGAGAGGCGCGCTCCCGCGGCCAGCCGTGCAAACAAACAGAAACACCGCGTACTGCACACGCGCTGTGATTGGCTGCCCGGCCGCCCCATTCAACTCACTGTTTGTTTTTGTTGTTGTTGTTGTTGTTGTTGGCAGTGACTTGTCGCAGACGTCCATCTCGGAGCTGCCGACCGAGGGCCTGCAGAACTTGGAGGAGCTGCGGATCGAGGACACCACCACCCTCACGACCATCCCCTCGGTGTACAACTTCAGGGTACGGAACATGGAGATAATTTAAAAAAAATTGTTACGAAAAAAAGCAATAAAACTCGAAAAAAGACAGCAAATAGGAATGTAATTGAGTTTGTGGTGGACAGGACCTGAAGACGGCACGGCTTACGTATGCCTTCCACTGCTGCGCCTTCGCCCATCCACAGATCCACGATGCCAAGAAGCATGAGGAGTATCTGGTACGAACCGCCTCAACAAACAAACAAACAAACACTCAAAATGATAGAGAGATGATGATGACATGATTCCATTCCGGCAGCGCATGGTGGAGAAGATCATGAACGCGTGCCGCGACATGGAGGCGGCCAGGATCAGTCCGGAGATCATGGGCGAGCTGCTGCAGTCCGTCGGCGTGTCGCGGCCCAGCGTGCGCCTCACCCGCGACGTCCGCGCCGCCCTGGACAGCCTCGGCGACGGCTCCGGGGGCGGCTCCGGCGACGGCTCTGGCGGCGGCGACGGCGACTACGCGGAGGACGACGCCAACGCCGGCTGGGGGGATGTGGTGGTGCACGATGTGGCGGACAGGTTAGCGGGAGACGCAACGCCTCTGAGCTCCGGAGTCGCTAAATGGGACTAGAGCCGAACGTGTGATGTGTGAATGGATTCCTCGTTCGTAGAGCAATCTGGATTGGGTGAGTCCTGTCCGGTTCAAGTCCCATTTGGCGACTCTGGAGCTAAAAAAAGGGTTTGGGATTTGGACCGCCTCCACCGGCCTTCTGGCCCACTGTGCCCCGCGGTGTGTCCGAGGGAGCCTCACCGACGGCATGCTCGTGTCCCGCAGCTGGGGCGCGGTGGGCACGGCGGAGCCCTTCAACGTCTTCGTGCCGCACCACGACCACCAGGGTGCCTTCGGCGACGTGGTCATGGACACCGGCATGATCTCGGACCAGCCCAAGCCGGAGCCGCAGAGCCCGCTCGGCGGCCGGCGCTCGGGGACGCACGGGCACCTGGACCTGGACCACGGCTGGCACCCCACCGCCGCCACGCTGTCGCCCGGCATGTTCGAGGCCATCTGCGGCAACGTGTCCAAGCAGTGAGTGGTCACCTTCCAGTGGCGTGTGCAGAAATTTTAGAAACGCGAAGGGGGGGGGGGTCAAGCCGCGCCTTACGTAACCTTTCGACTGCGATGCGCGATGCCCACAGTGTGCCCGCCGTAGAGTGCAGCCCGGCGCCGGACGCGCTCAACCCGTGCGAGGACATCATGGGGTACGCCTGGCTGCGCGGCCTGGTGTGGGTGGTGGTGCTGGCCACGGTGGTGGGCAACGTGGCCGTGCTGGGCGTGCTGCTGGCGCACATGGCCGCCCTCACCGTGGCCCGCTTCCTCATGTGCCAGCTAGCCTTCGCCGACCTGTGCATGGGGCTGTACCTGCTGCTGCTGGCCGCCATGGACCTGCGCAGCCACGGCGAGTACTTCAACTTCGCCTGCTCCTGGCAAGTCGGTACGTACCTCTGCCTCTCTCACACCCCCACATGGGTGCGAGCAAGACAGCTCTCCAAATTGCACAGTGTGCAAGGCACTCCCCACCTGATGATGCCTCTGTGTCCCTTGTTCCGCAGAGAGGGGCTGCATGGTGGCGGGCTTCCTCACCGTCTTCTCCTCGCAGCTGTCCATCTACACGCTGTGCGTCATCACGCTGGAGCGCTGGGTGGCCATCACGTACGCCATCGACCTGAACAAGCGGCTGCGCCTGGGCGCCGCGGTGTACGTGATGGCGGGCGGCTGGCTGTACGCCGTGACCATGGCGGCGCTGCCGCTGGCCGGCGTGTCGTCGTACTCCAGCACCAGCATCTGCCTGCCCATGGACTCGCGGCACCCGGCCGGGCTCACGTACCTGATAACGCTGCTGCTGGTGGCGGCGCTGGCCTTCGTGCTGGTGCTGGTGTGCTACCTGCACATCTACCTGTCGCTGGGGCCCAACACCCGCCACAACCGGCGGCCCACGGCCCCGGTGCGCCGACAGTCCTCCGCGTCGTCGCGCCGCTTCGGCTTCGGCGCGGGCCGCCGCTCCCCGGCCGACGGCGCGGCCTCGCTCAAGGTGCGCAAGGAGTTCAGCGTCGCCAACAAGATGGCCCTGCTCGTGCTCACCGACTTCACCTGCTGGGCCCCCATCGCCTTCTTCAGCATGACGGCGCTCGCCGGCTCCCCGCTCATCTCCGTCACCAACTCCAAGATCCTGCTCGTCTTCTTCTACCCGCTGAACGCGTGCGCCAACCCCTTCCTGTACGCCATCACCACGCCGCAGTACCGCCGCGACCTGTCCATGCTGCTCGACAGGTATTTACAGCCGAATGTGTGCGTGCGTGCGTGTGTGTGTGGGCGTGTGCGCGCGTCCGAGACGGCGCGCAGAGCATTGTACCAGTTTCTCTGATCAGACGCTAGATGGCGCTGCAAGTCTGTCGCGTCGGCTGCCTCGCTCGCGCTTGACAGATACAGTGTCCGTTTACCAAGTAACGTCCCCGCCTCATCGGGTTCAGCGGAGGAGGTGGCTATGCCAGACAAGAAAAATTTTTTGAAGGGACTAATCCTTTCCTTCTAGGATAGTCCTAATAAGTGACTTGATGAAGCGTGCACGCATTATCTTCGTACGTGCTACGATATCGGGAACGTGCGTCTCGGAGGGATGATGAGGGGGAGAACAAAGACACCCTGCCACTATCCGAGGGATCGATTCGTCGCTGTCTCTCCGCGTCCCTCCTCAGCGGTGCGAGAGCGACGAAATGATCCCTCGGAGTCAGGATACTCAGCCCGAGTGCCTTACGCCCTCACACCCAACGGCCACCGATTTCTGTCCGCAGGTTCGGCATCTGCACGCACCTCGCGCAGCGCTACAAGTTGCAGTACCACTCGACGCCGACGTCCCACAACTCCGCCCAGCCCGTGGCCATGTCCCAGCGCGGCCACGCCGGCCACGGCCACGCCGGCCCCGCGGACGCGCAGTGCTACGACGGCCCGGGCGGACCCGAGACGATGACGTCCCTGCTCTCCGTCAGTCCGCCGCCCGGCAGGAACAGGGAGGAAGCGTTCGTCTAGACGGTGTCTGGACCGTCTGTCTGGACGGTCCTGGAGGCTGGGGTCCATCCTCGGCCGGGTCTCCCCAGCTCTCTGGGTCTCCCTGCTTCGAGCACCAGAACAGGACTGTGGTTCTAGGACTCTATGGCAAGCATGCCGTCAGCCCAACCAAAGTGAAACCGGACTATGGCTCTAGGACTCTATGGCCACCTTGCCGTCAGTCCGCTCAAAGTGGAACAGCACGTACTGCGTCATTTTTGCGGTCACTTTGACGTCATTTGGACTTCTTCGTGAGCGTTTCGTGTTTATGGGGCTGGCCCGCAGAGGGGTGGCCTGCCACACTGGCGTTGCCCATTTTTGTATAGGGGAAATGCCCTTGCTTTAGTGTTGTATCGATATGCTTCGGCCAGACCCAATTTTGCTCCATGACTTCATGACTAATTCGGCGCGTTCCCAGATGTCCGCGATCGAGTTTTGTTTATGACATTCCACTGACACCCAAGCTAGCCGCTACATATTATGTGAAGGTGCTGTGAATTGTGCATTGTGATATTGTAGATCAAAGTTTGAATCGTGCAATCCCTGGGCCGGGGAAACAGAAATATCATGACATATGACATTCCAGCCTGTGTTTGGTATGCCATTCTTTGTCTGAGTGCAAAGATTATGGGCTTTACAGGCCTAGCAACTTTCTAGTTACTGTGATACTAGTCATTACCGAGATAAAGCAGTATTAAAAGAGCTAATTAGAGCACCTATCTTCTAGATGCATGTGTATTTTGATATTAAGAAAGTGAATCTGATTTTGTACAGTGTATCAAGCTTACTTATGCTTTTCATGTTCTCCCTAGTTTGTGAATATAGGCATAATTTTATCAATAAATGTGTAAATAGATACACAAATGAAGAGAAGGCAAATGCATTCAAAAGATAAGTTTTAATTGACAAAATAAATATTTAATTTAGAATTGTCTTGATTCCATGAGGCATTTACACTCCTTGAGTATTGACCACACTCTCATTCCTGATGATTCAATCAACTGAGCAGCAAATATAATATCATCAGAGTATGTTCCATTGTAATTTTTCTCACATCATGCTAAATTAGAAAAATATTGACATGGAAGGTCCTCTTTAGCATTATTGCTTTCATTCAAAGTAGGTTACTGTATTATTGCATAATGAATAATTCTCAGCACAGTAAAGAACAGAAAATATAAACCCAAAGAGGTATGATGGACAAAACAATATAAGACATCCAGCTTTTTCAGTTAGAATTTCAATACTGGTTCAAGCCTCAAAATGGACCCATGTTTGATAACCGCACAAACACTCTGTCTCCAGATTTGACACCAAAATTGGGTCCATTTTGATGTTAGCATAGCCAGTTTGTGATCATTGGACACAAGCTCACGTCACTAGTTGACTTCACTTTCCCTTTAAACACAATGTTGACTATGCCTCATAATTTGAGTATCAATAAATACAATAAGTTAAAACTGTGATAATACTTGTATACATGAAAGCTAGGTGGAATCTGATCATTTACTCCTACTTTCAATCTACACAATAAACAAGCATACAGTATTCTTCAAGCAGTTAATTTCAAGATAATCAAGATGTCATAAGATATATAAAAGACATTGAAAAATGACAGGCCAAAACACTTATGAAGAATTAATAGCACAAAGAGAAATTTTGAATAACAAGAGCAAAAATGTTACAAGGCAACTTTCATAAAAGTAGTATCACTCATTTTGGTTTCCACAACCTAAGCATACATGACTGACTGAGAAGCAACACTCACACAAAGTCAGACACATTAAAAATTAATGAAGTTTACACATACCGTACATTACAGGACTGACTGCAATTTGAGTACAAGTTAAGAGTACAGAAATGAAGCAACATAAAAAGACTTTCCAAGAGAACTTTTATCAAAATATGGGACATTTTTGAACGGCCAGGAGTTGAAGCTCAATTCACAGTAATTGACTCGTCACACCTTCCTAATGTATTACTCTTACATATCAATTATTACACAAATCAATCACCCTCATTGGATTAATAAAAGATAAACAACAAAAGCAAAGGAGCAGAACAGTATATTTTAAATGGAATGACCAGAGAATAAGTAGGAATCATTCAAAGAGTCCAAGCATGTGACTAAAACATCAAACTAGTTGGACCAATCCATCCAAACATGACATGAACAAAAGCCTATGCTAACAAACTTCACAAGGCAAAATATTCCATAACTGATATGACGGGTTAAGAGCTGATCACCATTCTTGCAAAGCTTGTAATTTGAGATAAAATGTAAGCACCCTAAGTACGAAGCAGATTTAAAATCTTTTTCATCCTCTATAAGAGGCAAAGGAGCAACCACTGGAGACCAATGGGGAACAGCAAATCACATCCTGGTCTAAAACAAATGATTATCATCAAAACAGAGGGGGGAAAATATGATATTGAGCTTAATAGCTATCTTCCACTTCAGCACCCTACTCAAAGAATAACACAGATCTAATTTGACTGATTTTAGATAATTACCACAAAAATATTTCACGCCATGCATCAAGAAATCTAGTAACAAAAACCTTCTTGGGAAACAAAATCTTAACAGTTGTATTGTTTAACTTTAACAAAGAGGATTAAGAAAGATGATGAAAACAACACCTTTTTTTTCCTTGAAGAGATTTCTGTCCAAAACAAATCTGAAAGGACGTGTAGTATGCAACTTAACACCTCCATAAATCCTCACTCCTCACCTATGCTTATTGCTATATAAATATTAATAACATACTGAAGCAAATAATTATCTCATACAGTGGAACCAAACAGTCCATTACAAAATCAGTCCAAGCCTGTCAAGTAACTGGTGAACAACAGTTCTTCTCAGAAATTCATTCCAACTTAAATAAGCACAAACGCTTCTAAATTGAGGAATTAAATTTTCAACAAGGTGGAAAACAACTTTCTGTACAAAGATCAATACATTTAGAGAAAATTAAAGACTATACATCAGTACACATTAAAGACGTGTTCCCACACAGAAAACTATTAAAATAGGCCTTTAATTGATCCTATAGAGGATTACTATCAAACTACCAATTTTATCAGCAGGTAGCAACTGAGAATCTCAAACCACTCTTTACACCCCACCACTAAAAGTAATTTCTTCTTGTCTATTAGTTTTGTGGTATTTATCTTTGTAGAAAAAATAAAAATAAATACATACAACAGTTGGCTGCATGGAATTTAACCATTAAGGAACTGTCACATATTAGCAAGAATGGCCCTATGATCGATGTCCCCTTTGTCTGTGACTTCCATAGGCTAGAGTTAAATGGATATCCCAGACTCCAATTTTCAAGTGCAATTGAAAAATAAGATCTCTCATTGATATGAATGTCTTTCAAAACTGAAGTCAATTTGCATATTTGTTGGGGATAATTTTTGGCAAAATTCTCTCTAGCCAATACTTGGTTAAAGGAGACACTATGTTTGGTGTTTGAAGGAAGCCTCTGTCAGAGTTCCATGTAAAATGCAACAAAAATATTCTAATACACTTACAGCTAATGAGAATTGGTAGATGGGTAAATTTGCCTAGAAAATAGATAGGCATAGAAGCAAAACCTCTTGTGCAGTCACACAAAAAGTGGATAGTATAAAAACTCCCCACCAAAGAGACATGTACAACTATTTGTCAAAGAGGGAAATGAACTGTCCGAAAATGCCAATTAACATTTGATGACAGTTTGATGAAATTACATGCAATAATGTTCGTGTCCAATAAACATATACATTAGGGTTCTTATGATTTACGACTAAAGCAGAGATAAGGGTATTTTTTTTACTGAGCTCGAAACAACTCTGTGGCTCCCTACCCAAAAATTTGTCCACCAGAGTCAAAGGGATGGAACACGAATTGTTCATCTGAAGAATACCTCCAAATCAAATGGAATCTGTTATTCTCTACACATCAGAAATAAGCCTAGGTATGTTTTATCATTAAAAGAAAAATCTAAGTCAAGATATGGTATGGTTGATGTTGCCACAAGAAGCTCACAATATCTCAACAAACAATTTTGGATTATTATAAAGAATGAAAATGATACACCCAACCCATGACAATGACAGGTGATGGTTAATGAAAAGTCAAGGGGCTCGTCAATGATTTTTTTAAAAATACGGTCTAAAATAGTACTCCTAATGTCTTTTACCACTGATGCTTCTGCGAATAGAGATTTGACTTAGTGGTATAATTAGCAAGAAGAGCATGCTTATGCCTTTGGCCATGTGCACAAGTGTGACAGTTTCTTTTTTTGTTTCTTTTTTTACTTTTTCTTCTTTTGTGCTGGCTATGCTATCAACAATAAAACTTTAAGGACTTTCCTAACATTCTTAACATTTTAAAATATTTTTCCTAGATTTGCATACAAACAACAGTGCTATGGACTTTAAACATATTTACACCATAGTTCAGGAAAAAGAAGGAAATCATAAAAAAGCCTAGTAACACAGGTAGGTATATTAATGCTCAGATAAATAATAAAATAAATACAAAATCGTGTCATATCTAAATGCATCACTAAAGCTCATCATGGACAAACCATTCTCTTCTTGTAATGGTATGGTTTACTATAAAATACCAATGTCACATCAGGTACCAACAATAATTGAACTACAATTACTATAATACCTGCAACTATTTCAAGTCTATCTCTGGGCTATTCAACTGAAACGGCTTAATGAGACCATGCTCAACTATAGGAGTTTGTTCTTCCTGGCTGTTATTGTCCACCTTGATTCGTATCTTATTTAGATCTGATGTCAGTGGGCATGGTAAGGATCTTGGGGGAAGATCACCATTTTGACGGCATGGTGAGGGAGGTTGAGGCGAGGTGTAGGGAACATAAATGCGAACCACATCAGGACTTGGAGCAGTAGGTTGTGGTGTCAGCGCTCTCGGAGTGGCAGTGGGAGTGATGGCTCGAGGTCCTGAGTCATCGGACACGTTGCTGTGCGTGTCGAGGCTGTTGTCTTGAGCATGGGATCTTGTGACTGATGAGAAGACTGACAGATCCGCTGTTGACGTCACGCTGGTATCGGCCAGGGATCGCCGTGAAACTAGAGAACTTGCGTCGTCAATACTGGGATCAAAGGAAAACTTGGATCCTGAAAAATAAAGAAAGCAACAAAAGTTAATGACACAATATGACATTGATTTCAGTGCTCACATTATATTTGTAGCATTTTGATATCTCCTGAACTTACCTTGATCTATTCCGTACAATGAAGCAGCAAGGATAGAAAAGACAAAGATTGGGGAACATTAGTCAGGTTGGAATGAGCATTAGGTGGGGTTCATAGGGATATTTTTAGGTCGAACTGAGATAAGTAGCAAGAGAAACCATGCTGTGTCTCTTAACATCTCCAATAAAAATGATAGGGAAATGGCAGGGAAGAATTCTTATTTTGGCTAAAGCTTAGGTAATGCTTTCAAGGTCGAACAGATTCAAACAGACTTCAAGAAACCCAATATTTAAAGAAAATAGAAAAACAGAACTCACTTAAGTAGGATTTACTGAATTATACAAGACACGTCACTATTAACAATAATGAACGGAGAAACACAGACTAGACCAAAGCAACAGCAGTGACAATATGTTATTCTTCCATAAACTTTCAAGCATGGGATAGTTTATTGTCAAGTTTTAAAGAAGCACATGCACAGACTAACAAACTTAAGAACATGTCACAATAATATTGGTTTACAAACCTCCTAAATTACCACCATCACTTCCAGAGATGTGCGACAGTCTGTGGTGACCATTGCTTGTAGTCCCTGGTGGTCTTGGTGACAGCTGATCCATTTCTAGCTGCTCTTCAGTCTGTTGTCTCCTCAACACAACTGACTCTGTTGCTACTCTTTCAAGAGCAGTGAGTTCACTAGTTCTTCTACCAACCTGCAGTCAAAATAGAACAAAAATGATAATCAAAAAGGTCTCAAAACAATGATTTGTCTCAGTAACTGAGAGACAGAGCCAAACTACTCACCTTTTGCTCAAATGTTGGTTCGGTGAAGGTTCCAAAAGGTGTCTTTGGCAGTTCATCTGGAGGGGGCGGGCCGGGATAGTCCAATTTCGCTTTCTTGAGTTCCTCCATACAACGCTGCAAACTCTCTATTACAACGTCGTCCTCCATTTCACTGCGCTCCATACGGATCTACACAAACAAACAATTGGTTTTTTAAATCCCAGATAATATTTTAATTGAAAACAGAACAGAACAACATAAGATACACAAAAGTTACCTGTAAATACTGCAAAATATCATCCATGCCAAGCCGCATGAGTTGACGCCTATTTAATTTAAGTAAGTTGTAAGCCATTGCTATCAGCACCCGTTCCCCATCCAGTAGGTATACATCCCATATTCTTAAAGCAAGTCGGAAAGGGACCTAAGACAGAGAAAGTTGGCACATAAAAAACAATTTATGAAGGGTTAGGAGGTGAATTTGAGCAAAAATATGAATATATTTCCTTACTCTGTCTAAAAAGCATTGAAAAAACCACTTAAGAGTGTATAGCCCTGTATCAACACCATTGCGGTCAAGGTGTTTCTTAAGCTTTGGGAGGAACTTGTTCATTATCTTCTCATGGTGCTCTTGAAAACGTACAAGCTTAGGAAAGCCTTGGATAAAAAATCCTGTAATAAATATTTTGGTACATGTGTTAGTATCAATATCAACAATGTTTCTCTGCTAGAGAAACAAACAACTATTAGATAGATATTAGCTTACCATGCATGCTATACTTTTTGTCACAGACTAATACTGACAAAGCCCAAAATGCATCTTCTTCATTTAAGTACATTAACAAAAGAGCAGCTATTTGAGACATTCCTTGGCAGTAACCAATTTCTCTATTATAAACAGAATACGCGCTTAATATATTGAACAGGGCTTGCTGCTTCAAACCATATCGTTGTCGAAACATGAGATGATCTCTATAAGTTCTGTTCACATCCAAGTCAATTTGTCTTATATCAGGTGACCACTTCCATGCAATAGCACGCATTTCCTAGAAACAAAATTTCAAACATTATTAGAAATTTTGGTTTGTTGTAACTTTTGGTGCACACATTTCAGGCATATGAATATGTATTCATACCTCATATTTTCCTTCTTGTTGTTTCTTAAGAGTGTCTATTTCAAGCAACAAACTCCAAAAAGTTCCTCTGAGTGATTCAGGAATGCCTTTATAGACTCGGCGTCTTAACTTATCAGCACTCAGTTTATGCTGTTCCCATTCTTTGCGCATTTTAAGCCATTTTTTAGCTCGTTCCCTCTCCAATTGCACCTCTTTTGTATCTTTCCGCTGAGGCACTCGTTGGTCACTAGGGTATCACAGACATGGTATCAGTAAATGAATGGCAAACTATTGGAGTTTCAGCATGCTTATGAAACTATACTTACTGTATGAAACCATATCGGTCGGTGACATGATATATCTCAAAAGAAGGATCTTCCCATGGGTCGATCTGAGCACCTTCCTCTCTCCCACGAGCATATTTGTTCACAATATTGGCTCGCTCTTCAGCAGCCCTTTGTAAAAGATCGCCTTCATTCATTTTGATGTCTTAGCCTCCCCCGGGTTGTCCATCTCAACATGTAGAAAGGAGGGCAGAACCTAGAAGCACAAGAAAAATGCATAAGATGAACATGCTGAAATAAACTTCATCTTCAAAAAACAAAAACCATCCCTGGGAGGGGGAGGATATAAATACAGGATTGAATAGTAAACAATGAGGTTAAGCCAAATGGAGAATAAGCTCACAACCATTGAGACATCTCAACAGACGCGATGAGTAACATTAATTGATGTTAACCTGGTAATTAAAAAGGCAACCGAACTAAGGGTAAACTTCAATGAATATGTCTTTAAATTTAAACGACACGCAAAATAATGCACGTCTTCAGTCAGGACACAGGTGTACAGGGCGCAAACACTCCCGCAGAGTGGAACGCTTGCATAGTCTGACAACTTTTAATTCAAAGAAGCCGAAGTTTATGATCTTTAGCCTCGTTAACAGCTCACTTAGAAGGAAAAAATAGCTATAAACATAAGAAAAACACTTGAGAAACTAACCTTTTGACAGCTCCATGTTGATAACAGGAAAGTGACTCTCGAGCAGAAATTTAGAAATTATTTGAAAGAAGAGAGTGATACAGTGAGGAACGTACGATTGAGACTCAGGTTTACAAAGGCGCGTCCATTATCAATTTTACAAAACTAAGGATTTGTTGACAATGTAGAATGTAGGGCATAATTCGTGTTCTTTCCTTACGCGTAGGCCTAGCCTGCCTGCGCCGCCCGCAAAACAACCCGAAGACCTCGGTCGAATACCCATACCAATATGAATGACGGTCTGAGGAGCGCTTGTTTTTGTTTGTTGTGTCTTGGACGTTCTTACGATCGCTTACGATATCTGACGTTTAAAATTTAGAACGTATTTAAACTGATTTGACAATGCCAAAAGTTGTTTCCCGGAGTATTGTTTGTTCAGACACCAAAGACCAAGAAGAATATGGAGAAGAGAAGCCCTTGCACATCTACTATTGCATTTGTGGACAGATGACACTAATTTTAGGTTAGGGTCGTGTGTGATATGGCTGGTTATTTGTAGAGCAAAATATTTTTTCGTTTTCTTTACTCTGTTTGTTTCTTTTTTTCTACAGACTGTGCCGTTGAAAAACTACCTCTTAGGAAGAGAGATGGTTCACGAGTGATAGATGGAGCAAAACACGCTCACAAGATCACTTGCGATCAGGATGAAATAGTGCATATTAAACGTCCAGAGGGCATCGAAAAGCAGCACCGAATGAAGTGTAAAAAGTATGTTATTGACGATTCGCACATTCATCTTTAAGTATTAAAAATTTCATCCTAACGAGTTTCTTATGTTTCAGGTGTGGATTGGCCTTGTACTATAAGCACGAACCACGAAGCAATGTGAACTTTATTTTTAAAGGCGCTGTGGTCAAAAGCTCTGGTGAAGGTCCTAAGATGGATATTTATAATCAAGTGGCAGCAGTAGCAAAACCAAAGAAAATTATGGTAACAAAACATACTAAAAATATGGGCAAATTCAGCTCTGTCACTGTATCTACAATTGATGAGGAAGAAGACGAAATTGAAGCTGTAAGTCTTGATGTATCCCTTTGTTTTTTTCTCATAATATTTAAAGACGAGTTGCTAATACTTGTTGCTTGTTTCCAGCGGGAGGTTGCTGACTCATACGCCAATAATGCAAGAATCATTGAGAAGCAGTTAGAACGCAAGGGAATGAACAAACACAAGATGACTGTTCAACAAACTCAAGCCGAAATCGAAGCCAAAAAGGCTAGAGTTAGAGGTACTCTAATAGACAAGTAATGCCCAAAATAAAAATTATTTTCACTTGTTTCCCCTAATTATCTTATGAACATTTTACCACTTCATACTATTTGATAAGTCATTAAAAGTAAGACATTTCTAACTGTCATAGTTCCACTTTTCGTTCCATTACACCGCTGACCAATCGCTTAAATAATTAGGCATACGTGAGCAACGTGGTGCGTCCTGAGGGCCGAGACCAACCAGTCACTACCCCGTGCGTCAACATGGAGAGTCCCTCGCATCGCAGACTGAATCACGACACAACATGTCATTCGGTGGGAAACTGCGTTACCACGCCGTGCGGTTAGGCAACCCAGCACACGCGTGACTTGCGGGAGGGAGTCAAGAGAGAGAGAGAGGGAATGACAGGACTTCCGGCCAAAATCAGCAGCCCGCTGGTGTTTAGATTCACGGATCCAACGCGACCCTGCTTCCCGGAAAATCTCCCGAATGCTCCCTGGGCGCTGGAGCGTGAAAACGAAAACGACGACGCCCACGAAAATATCTTGTTTCAACATTTTTGGTGTGCAGGGGGCGTAACGCAGCAGCCGGCTCTTGCCTCCTTTGGAGTGCCGAGCGGGCCAGACAGTGCGGTGGGGCGGGGCAGGGCGGGGCAGACCCACTCCATCAGGAGAGTAGAGCAAATAGAATATGGTTACCGAGAGGGGATTCGATGCGAGCCGCGGGCCGGGCCGGGGCTGCCACGGGGCACACACGGGAGAAAGACGCAACCCCCTCTCCTCCTCTTTGATGCGGCCGCGCCAAGGCTGCGCCGCCACCGTGCCCTCGGAAAAAGAGAAATAAAAAGAAAATAAAAGCAAGGGCGGTCGGCGAGCCACACCCGGAAGTGCGCCGGTATTTGATTTTCGGAGCACTTTGTCGGGGGCATTTCGTTCCTGCCATTGTAGGAGCGAGATAAGGCAGTGTGGCTCGGGGAGCAGGGTCGGCAAACAGAGCTATCTGCTGGCCGGTGAAGGAACCAGGAACCCGCCAAACTGAGCGAAAACGCAGAGAGGGAAAGGGGCAACGTGCTGCGCAAGCACTTTCAAGGTGCTTTTAATTGTCTAAGAGTATTATCACAGATCTAGAGCTACTCGGGGCGGGGTAACGGCAGGTGCAATCCCCCGCTTCCTCATGGCCCCGTAGGCCGCCCGACTAATCGGGCAGGTAGTTCCCACAGCGAGGGAAGTCCGCCGGGGCCTTCACGAAGTCCGTCGCGTTGCCCACCTGGAAGACCATCTCCATGCCCACGGCCATGTGGTACTGGAAATGGCAGTGGAAGAACCACACCCCTGCAAAACGGGAGGCGTCAGCGGGCTGTCGCTCTCGCAGTCGCGCGGCGTGCCGCAGGGGTGCGAGAGCGACAGGGCGATTCTGGGCTCACGTACCCGGGTTGTCCGCCTCGAAGCGGATGATGGCGTAGCCCGCCCTGGGCAGCATGACGGTGTCCTTGGCGGGCGGGCTGGGCGTGGCCGCCTGCGCGCGGAGCAGCGCCGCGTTGTCCACCACGAAGCGGCGCCGGTCCGCGCCCCGCGTGATGTTGGTCAGACTGCCCACGGCCAGCACGCGGAACGAGTAGCCGTGCAGGTGCATCGGGTGGGACAGCATGCCGTCCACCGGCAGCCGGGACGGCGTCACTGCAAGACGGAATCGAAAAGGAGATGAGGGAAGACCTCGGGGAGGGAAGGCCACGCGGCAGTGTAGGAGCGCGCCGCGGGCTGCGGGCTGCCTACCCTGGAGTCCGCGGGCGCCGTGGCCACTCTGGCACCCGATGGCGCGCTAGTGTCTCCGAGAACAACCTCCCCTCACCGTTCGTCACGTCGACGAGGATGACCTCGCAGCGCTTCCCCAGCGGCAGCGGCACCACCTGCGTGCACACGCACGGGGGGCGGCCGTCGGCGCGGTCGGCGCATCCGCGGCACGTCGGCGACTCGCCGGGCTGCGTGAGGAGCGGCGAGGCGGCCGTCATGTAGGACACGTTGTTCATGGCGCCGGCGATGTTCATGTCGAAGTCTGCGACAGGAGCGTCTCTTTGCGGTGTTGCCGCGAAGCCGAAAAATTCAAAATCCCCACGACTCCCAGTGTAGGCGCTCGAAAGAAGCCTTTGGCCACTGGCGCGTCGTGAGTCGTCAGAAAGTCTGGATACGCACACAGAAAGGGCAGGAACTGGTCGTTGTCGTAGAGCTCCTCGTCGGTGTACGGGTAGAACTGCACCTCCTGCACTTCGGTGTGCTCGGGCTCGGCCAGGCCGTGCAGCAGCGGGTCCTCCATCGCGGGCACGGACTGCAGGTCCGTGACGCACAGCTGGCGGGGGCTGTCGCCGCAGTACGGCGAGTTGAGCACCTGCGGACGAGTTGCCAGTTAGCCGGTGCGGGGTTCGATTCCCGGCCCCGGCGGGGTGGTTTTCTCGCTCCCGTCGCACTCACCACCCCTTCCGGCGGCAGCTGCTGGATGGAGGGCCGCGGGTCCGCGGGCAGGGCCTCGTCCTCGTCCTCGCCGTCCTCGTAGCGCAGGATGGCGACCTGCTCGACTTGGGTCTCATGAGGGCAGGACCCGCCAGTGAAGCAGTGTATCCAGAACGCGTCGCCGTCCTGGCTGGCCTCCAGGATCACGTCGTAGCGTTCGCCTGCGCGGGAAAGCGTCACGCACCGGAGTGAGACACCATCGCGGCCTCGTGGACCGAGGTCATTGTTCGTCCAGCCTACCGGAGAATATGTACAGGGTGTCCACCTCCAGGGGCTGCACGTCGGCGGCGTCGCTGGCGATGACGACCAGCTTGTGGCGCAGCACGCGGAACACGAGCGGGCAGCTGAGTCCGCCGCTGTTGATGAGGCGGAAGCGGTAGCGCAGGCCGCGCCGCACGCGGAACTCGGCCAGCGGGGTGCGCGTCCGGGAGCCGTCCGGGAACTGCAACACGAACGCGTCAACGCTGTCTCTCTCACTCCCTCGCGGGGCGCCCTGCGAGTGCGAGAGAGACGGCACCTGGAAGTCGCCCTTCCCGTTGATGAGGATGCTGGAGGCGCGCTGGCCGTGCAGGGCGTGCAGCCCCGGGAACACGAACTCGGCGTCCACGTGCAGCCAGTCCATGAGCACGACGGTGTGCTCGGCCAGGTCCAGGTCGTACAGGTGCGCCAGGGGGTTGGCCTCCGGCGGCGCCCTCGCCACCAGCGCGCCCACGACGCCGTTCACCTTGTGGAGGCCTACCGAGAACGCAGTTCACGGTTCAAAGGGCGAAGTGGAGGATCCGCCTTGACGTGTACCAGACAGGCGCTTACCGTTGTGCGAGTGGTAGAAGTAGGTGCCCGGCGCGTCCACCTCGAACTTGTACCTGAACGACTGGCCGGCCATGACGGGGCACTGGGTCACCATGGTGACGCCGTCCATGAAGGGCGTGCGGCGCTGGCGCAGGCCGTGCCAGTGCATCGTGTCGGCGTGGCCGTGCAGGTGCACGTGGAGGTCCACCTGCAGCACGTCGCCGGCGCACACCTGTGCAAGGGAGACAGTGTCTACAGTGTCGCGTTCCCGTTCCATTTTGGCGCCAGATGACAAGGCGTGCAGTGAAAGGGGTGTTGGTGGTCGCGTACGTGTATGGCCGGCCCCGGCACCATGCGGTTGATGCTGTACACGGTGCGCTCCACGCCGTCCACGGGGATGCAGCCGCGCCTGGAGCAGTCGGCCGCGTCGCCCGACGAGCAGTTGCCGCACGCCCTACGCCATCCCGAACTCAAGTCAGTCAGTCATTCATTGGCCGGAGCGGGGAGGCATGGCGCGTGGACTCACTGGTTCACCGCGTTGTACATCTCCTCGACGAAGGAGAACGCGCAGACCCGGCTGGGCGTGGCGTTGGTGCACTCGCGGTAGCAGGGGCCTGTCCACAAACGAGTCGTCAGGTTCCATCAAAGCTCGGACTAAGTGACGGCAGCTTCGAGTGTGGCGGAGTAGTCATCCATGTTGATTCGCTATTTCGATTACCGAGAGGGTGCTGCGCGGCCGACAGCGCCGCGCAGCCCAGCACGGCCAGGGCCAGGCCCAGCGAGGCGAGGGAGAGCGTCCACCCCGGGACGACCGGAACAACCCCGGCAGCACGCATGGCGTCGTCGCGTCGTGTGGTCGTCGTCGTCCTGGCCCGCCAAACGCCGTCTGCAGGACGGTTGTCCGCTGCGGCCGCGTGGCGCCGCGTGCCGACAAGGTCCGGGCGTGCTTCGCGGCGGCGCCCTTATCGGACACCACGCCGCGGAGGGGAGGGGCCAACCCCGGCCCATCCCTGCCCGTCAACAAGGGCATTCGTGCAGGGCTTACGCTGCTTACGCGCTTACGGTATTGAAGAAAGGAGGAACCGTCGCCGCGAGGTAAACTCCGTTCGCGTCATGGCTCGCAGTATAGCCCCGGGCTCGGGCCACCCTTAGGCCACCCATCCCACGCGGGAGTGCCTCCTGTTGCCTAGTCTCCTGATGGCAGGGGCCGCGTGCAGCGCGCCAGGCCACGCCCGGCCACGCCAGGCTGCGGAGAGCGCTCACCAGCTGAAATGCGCTTCGCCTCGCCTCCCCCCCAGAGTGAGTGGGTGCCCACGCGCAAGTGGGTGGGTTGATGCGGGCATACAAGGGACAGGGGTGCAGCAAAGACCGACTGTGGCGCTCGCGGTGCATTTCGTGTGCATTTAGATTGCAGTGGTGGCAGCCACATGATTCCACTTTCGGTTCGGTCACGCTGACAGCCCGGATGAGACCAGGATGTGCCGGCCAGGCCAGGCCGCGGTCAAGGCAGCGCGCGTTGCGGCAGGACGAGCAGCGCGACTCCGCACAGCGCGCACACTGCCGGTGGGGCATGGCGGGGCATGGCGGGGCCTTGGCCGTCAAGCTGGCCGGCTGTGCGCGACCACAACACTGGGCAGGCCTCCTGTTCGCAAGCTTCACGGTTAAATTTAGGCGATGCCAGCGCCGGGCAGACGACGACGGCGCCCCACCGTTGAGTGTGACCCGCTCAGCCCTGCTCTGCCCGGCTCAGCCCCCTGCAGGGCCCTGGGAGCATGCTGGGAGCCTCGCCAAGAGCCCCGCGCAATCCCGCTCCTAGGGGCTAGAGGACCCATCGGAGCGGATGGCGGCTGGCCGATTCGAAGGGTCGCCTCGCCGCCTGTCTCTCTAGCTGCCCTACAGGACCTCGTGAGTGCGACAGAGACAAGGGCGACGAGACGAACCTTCGGAAACAAGCGGAAGGAGGCACACGTCACAGAGCGAGCCAACCGGCTGCCGACCGGCCCGGCGGCCCCACGGCGGCGGTTTTGGTGGATGAAGCCTTATTTTTACCAGCGTGGTTGCTGCTGCAGGTGGGCGTGCGTGTGTGTGTGTGTGCGTGTTTACGACCTGCCCCTCGAGCAGCCTGGCGAGTTATAAAATGTTATCATGGACCGACACTTTCTGCCCAAACCGCGTGAAAAATAAAACCGAAACACCCGTTTCCCTTCCCCATCTTCTCCTAAAATTTTCAATTTTAAGTTATGTTGATTGAAATTGTGACAGCACATCTTGTCCACGGGGAGGCAGAGGGAGGAAAGCCACTCTGGGGTAATGGTCGTTCCTCTCATTCGGGGCTGTGCCAAAAGCGTTATTTCCCTCACTTTGCATTTTTGAAACGCCTTTGACACATGTTCTGGGTTTTGGCTCGGCGGCCCCGGCGCTTTCATGCCTCGACCTTGGTCTTGACCTTGGCGCTGGCCGCTGAGAGCAAGTCTAGCCCGAGTCGAGTCCTGCCATATCCTGCAGGCGCTACGCAGCGCTGCGACGAAATGAAATGATCGAAATCGAAATTCGCCACGCCATTTGGCTCCACCGTCCACCGTGCGCGAAGGCCCGCTAGGCCGAGTGAGAGAGACAGGCGCAGTCTGCGCGGAACACCAACAACTCCTCCCCGCGTACAGCACGCGCGGATCGGTGGCTACCCCCGCCCCCTTCCCAACCCCACCCTGTTAGGTCTCAGCAGACTTTTAGCGTTCGAGTAAGGAACTACAACAAACATAAGACGCTTGTATAGTAAATTTTAATTTACACACAATACACAGAAAAGATCAATATAAACTTTCCATGAGCGACAAAATTTATCTAGATAAGTTCTAATTGTCAAAAACTGGCAGAAACATTTATTATTCGTATATTTTCTATGTACTTTATTTACAAATTTATGTACAATCATTGAAATAAGAGCATACCGCTACAACTACAACCTAGGAAAGTACCAAACCGGTATCATTTGCTTCCATTAACATTCTTGGAATGGAGATTTTTTACCAAATTGATACCTGTGAATCGGCTCCGTGAAATAAGATGAGGAGCGGGTGAAGATTCTTCTTGAAAGCTTCTATTACGCAGGGCGAGCATGCCATATGATGGCCTTGTCTTCCCAATGGAGTGGTGCATAAATAGTATCAGCACAAATCAAAATAAGACAAAAAAAAAGGTTTCTTACCTAAGAAATAAGCAAAATTTCTTAATGAACCTCATTGTTCAAAATGTATGCAAGAGTAAACTGTGTTCGAACTTATTAACCTTCAAGAATAAAAGGAACAACAAAAGTTGCTCGGCAGTTGAAGGCTACTTGCTATTAACACGTTTTGAAAAGTCTCCAGGGTTTCATCTGTGAATCCTCGATCTACCACCTACAGCAGAATACTACAGAAGTATTTGAAAGCTGGTGGAAAATAAAAATGGATGATCATGGCAATTGAGAAAATTAGGGGACCATTCCGTCCACGAATGTCCCTAGCAATTACTTCAAGCAACATTTGCATCTTCTGGCACTTGGTCTTCAACAGCACACTCTGCATCCGAATTTTCTGAAATATCCGAAATTTCTGAATTGGAACTTTCTTTTTCTCTCATTGCTTTCAACTCTTTTGTTGCTTGATCCAACTTTTCTTTCAACTTTTTAATTTCTTGCGTATTCTTTCGCCTTTCTTCCTTTAACTGGCTTACTTCTCTTGTTGATTTATCCAACTTTTCTTTCAACTTTCTAATTTCTTGCTCATTTTTTCGCTTTTCTACCTTCAACTTTTTGTCCAAGAACGCAATCACTTTCTTCAGAGCTACCTTGTGAGGTGAATCATCCTCCTCTATGTCCAGACAGACAGGAACTGGAGCATTACTCTGCAAATGACAACCCCAGAAATACATTTTTAATCAATTTTAATGAATTCCACACGAACATGATGAAAGGATAGCGGGGAAAATGTACCTGGCTGTTGTCTTTTGCTGGGGTCTCCTCCACAGGCTCAGGTGCCACAGCATTTCTTGTATTTGATGGAGGGGGACACCAGGGCAGAACATTGTGGGGAGCCATGTGCCAGGTCCAGGTCCAGCTGCCATTTGGAGACGCCTCAGCATGCTGCTGAGGAGAGGGGGTCCAGCTGTCATGAGGAGACGGGTCAGTATGCTGCTGAGAAGAGGATGTCCAGGCGTCGTGTGGAGCTGTCTCAGGAAGCTGCTGAGGAGAGGGATTTGCTTGAATCGGGGCAGGGCTTTCAACTTCAGCACTACCTTTCTTCTTACGGTAGAAATAGACATTGGAATTTGGAAGATGCTTAGGTATGATCTGCAACAAAACATTCGTAATATAGCGACAGAAAACTCACGATTCTGAACAAGCGTCAAGCAAATAACTGCAACTCACAGTGGAGGCTGGTGGAAGTTGTGGAGCAGCATTAGGAATAGCACCAGGGAGCAGTAATCGCCTCTTTTTACCCGAGACACTATTACACAAATATTTGGCCGGAAAGTGCAGGGTGCAAATTTTAGCACTTTTGGATGGGACCCAATCGGATCCCTTTCCTTTCACTGCTTCCACCCACTTCGGCCTCCTTTCGTCAGTGGGAAATCTGAAAATAAGATAGCAAAAACGAATAAATTAGTGATCTGTACTGCAAGTAAGAGCTAATTCACAAAGTAAGACAAACGAGAGGCAATCATCATGCAAACACAAGCAAACATAATCCTGCATAACCTCACTTCAGAAAGGAACATGCATAACTTACGTCACAAGTGACACTCCGGCGGGCCGATTGGCCCACGTCGTAGTGCAGCCTCTCACGACGCACCCATTGCGACTGCGACTTGTCATGATGGAAACTTTCGGTTCGGGTTTTGGCAAATTTAGCGTTTGCACCAACAACAACAACAATGCGGATCTCCTTCACGCATGCGTTTTCTGAGTTGACAGGTCGCTGTGCAGGTGTGCGGCGGGTTCAAATATATCTTGTCTTCAAGTACAGCCAATTTTGTTCATATTATGCGGCTAATTAATTCAAGAAAACAATAAGTTTAGGGATTTACGTCGTCTGCCCACTAGTCCCCGGCGGCTGTGTGGCAGATGCCAAGAAGCGCTAGCGCTGCGCTGAGTCGCCACCAGGCGGCGCTCCAGTCGCCAAAAGTCGCCACGGGGCCGAATCGCCCAAAATCGCCACCGGAGCGGAGGCGCTCAAATCGCAAAAAAAACAACAAAAAAACCGTCATCTTTTGGCGCCAGAGCTTAAATTCTCACAAAATCGCCAAGTGCCAAGTCGTTGCAAAATTTCGGTTCAGGGGGAAGATCGATACTAAAATCGCCAAGTTGGGCTCAAGTGCGAGCGGATTATGGATTTTATCGGCCCCCTCCTGCCTCCTGCCGAGCCGGTTTCACGGAACCAGACCTGTTGGGGTCCGGTCTTGAATGGGGGAGATTCAAGTACGGCGCGGTCCGCGGTCGCGGCATCGGAAAACGCACCCCTTGCCCTCCGCGATCCAGGCAGCAGCGGGCAGATCGGTACCCCACCATTTGGCTTCACACACACACACACACACACAGAGTCCTTATCGGCACAGGAAGGCCACGTCCGAGGCGACACACCGACCGCAGGCTCTCCGTCACTCCCAGGTGGCGCATCCCTCGGGTGTGGCAGGGATGGCGGTAAAAGCCATTACGCTATCGGCGGCGGCGCGTTCACTCTCACAATGTGTGTGTGTGTGTGTACGTTGTTGTTGTTGTTGTTTCACTGTGTGTGCGCACCTGGTCACAATAAAACCGCAGAGGTCGTTGAATTGCGCGGTTGCACCGACGGTGTTTATTGTTTTTCCACGCTGGCAGTCCGTTTGCATGCACTTCATTTGCTGGAGCGTCGACGACGGAACGCGAGCTCTAGAATCCGTAATTGAGAATCGTTCGGTCGCTATCTGTCTCCGTCGCTCTCGTCTGGCTCTCCGAACGGGTGCGACAGAGGCTGAGCGACGAACCACCCTTTACCGGATCACATGGCAGGCGCCAGGAGGCTCCGACCGTCCCGACGGCTTGGCTCAACCAAGGCTTGGCCCAAGGCTTGGCCATGCCCATGGCGGCGGCGATCCTGGCTACCCCCGCAGACAGCTGGGCGATGGTCTCGCCCCCGCGCCCACCCCCGCACTCAGCTGTTGCCGGCTGCCCCCTCCCGTCGACAGGCCATCCGCGTGGTGGCCGCCGCGCCGCCGCCAGCCCGCGAGCGCCAGGCCGGGCCCGGGCCCTCGCCTCGCCGCCTCTGGGGCCGCCGCCGCCGCCAGTTGCGTCCCGGTGTTCGGTTCGGTCGCTGCAGTGAGTCGCGCGCCGCGCCGCGGAGCTAAATAAGAATCGGCCCGCGAGCCGCGAGCCGCCGCGAGTCGACGCGGTCCGTGAGACAGCGACGACAGCGTCACCGCGACGTCAGTGACAGTGACAGCGCGTCGCCGTGCCGGTGTCGGAAGGACCAGCAGGTGGCCCCGCGTCCCCATCGGCGTCCTCCGCGTCATCGGCGTCCTCCAGCCGGGCGTCACCGCGCAGTGCGCCGCGTCGCGCCGCGTCCTTGGCGCCGTGCGTTGTGCGTTTGCCGCCGGCGTGTGAATCCGCTCGCCTTGAGAGGAGCCAGGGCCTTGGCCAGGGCCTTGGCCAGGGCCGCGGGCAGGAAGTCGTCGGCGTCGTCGGCGTCGTCCTGGTGATAGCGGCGCAGCACGCGCGTGGCCGCCATGGCCCACCGGCCGAGCAGCAGCAGACGCCGAGCGGTAGGTACACCAAGTACACGAGGAGGACCGGGTTGGGCCGGGCCCGGCCAGGCCCGCACGTAAGTACACAATGTACAATGTACAGCCCGCACTGACCGGGCCGGGCCGGCCTTGAAGGACTTAATCAACTTTCTGACGTTGTGAGGTTGGTCGGCCCCCCTGATAGGTGTGTTGTGTATGCATGTGTCACATCTGTCTGTATACAAGTCCGCAAGTGTGTTTGTGCGCGCGCGTGTGTGTGTGCATGTGTGTGTGTCCGCGCTGGCGTATGCTAATCATAGTCGGGCCGTCCGGGCCGCGGGCCGCGCCATTGTCGTTCGCCGGGTGCGTTCCTTCGATCCTCGGCTCCTTCCCGCCGCACTTTCCCCTCGACTGTCGGCACGCCGACGACGGCACGCCGCTAGGGCCGCCAGGCCATTAGGTTGCGCGTTGGCGTCGCCGGTCCAAAATAATTGGCCGCTTTTCGCGTTTGATTGAGATGGCGCGCTGAGCGCGGATGGCGGATGGCGGGTCTGCGTGGATGTGGAACGTGGAACACACTCAAGGCGCGGCCACCATTATCTCTCTGGCGAGGCGCCGCTCTCGGACCGGTGGTGCCTCTCGGCCTGGTTGGCGTGGTTCGGGTTCGACTAGGAACGCGCAGAAGTGCGCGGGTGCCGCCCCGCCCCGCCCCGCCCCGCCCCGCCCCGCCCCGCCCCGCCCCCGCCCGCCCCGCCCCGCCGCCCCCCAGAATGTCACACCGATGCTAATGCTGCCGTTCCGGCCGTTCCGCTTAGGGCGCTGCGCTTCCGCTGCTTCCGCCGTGTTGACGGTGTAGACGGTGTAGACGGCGTTGACGAGGCAAGACGCAGCTGGAGACTGCTTCCGAGGAACTGCAGTCGCTCCACCGCTCCGTCTCACTCGCCCTCGCGCGGCTTCCCGTCGCGGCGCGAGAGAGACGGAGACTGGCTCGTCATCAAGTTCAACAGCCCGAATCGCGCGTTCGAACCGCGGCGCGGCGGCACGGCGGCGCCAGCCACACGGCCGGATAGGAAACCGAAAGGCGGTGTCCTGTCGGCCTGCGGGGCGATAGCCTCTGACGTGTAATTAATGAGCTCGCGAAATTTCGACTCGATCTGTCAAAGCCGGCGGAACCGCTTACGATCTCGGACGGACTGACGGACGGGCCGGCGGCCACCGAAAGAGTTCACTTGGCTTGGCTCCTCGCTGCCGCCCTGCCGCCGGTCGACCGGACAAAATGGAGGAAATATCTTAAGCTCAACCGGCGGGCGGATCGTCGGAAAAGCGCAAATAGCCTCATTCCCAGCGAAGGCCGTCGTCAGCGGAGAGACTCCGAACAGCGCGGCCGTCGCTCTGTTTCGCTCCCTCCCCGCCGGAGCGTGCAAGCGCGTCGCGAGTGCGAGAGAGACAGCGGCCGCTCGGAGTCGACCGCGCCGCCGTCCCGCCGTCTTGTAATTACGGTCCGCATAAACCGTCCAAATCGGCGCCGTGGTGACGGCAAATCGAAATTTGGCGATGATAACCATGACGACGGCGAGGTCTGGCGGCGCCACGCCCCGCCCGCTCCGCCGCGACCCGGCGGCAGGCCTGCCCTAATGAATTATGTAGCAGGACCGGCACTTCTTGAGCACGACCCGGACGGGCCGGCCGGCTGGAGCGCCTGCGAACTGCCGGGTAGGCCGACCCGCCGAGCACGCCGACGTCGCAGGCGGTCGGTGTTGCCTACCTTCCTGTTCGCAGGCGCCCCGGGACTTTGCGGACACCGCCGCCGTCGCCGAGGTGCCGCCGCGGGCCGTGGTCGACGCCGTGGTCGACGCCGCGCTCGACGCGTCGCTCTAGCGTGAGCTTGCTCGCGTGCTTGTCCCGTTGACTTGTAAATTGGACGTCATCCCGACTGAAAAGGATTTGCTTACATTAGACTGGGAAATGGAGCAGCGGGGCGGGGCGGCAAAGCGTGCGCCGCGGCTCAAAACAAACTTCCGATTTGGCCGCAGACATCGCCAAGCTGCCCGTGTTCGAACACAGCATGAGGGCCGGCCGACCTCCGCGGATTCGGCTGTGGCGTGGCGGTTTTTGTTGTTGCCGTTGTTGTTTCTGTTGTTGTTGCTGTTGCTGCTGCTGCCGCTGCTGTTGTTGTCGTCTGTTTTTGATGCCGTTTGTTGATGCCGCTCCGTCCAATAACCCACCAACCTGCCGCTGCTTACACACGAGGTACACCCGGTACTCGGTGATAACAGCCTTTCCCGGACTTCCCCCTCCGCAGGTCCCCCCCCCACACACACACACACTGGCGCGGGATTCGGTACTCCTTTTGCGCAGATTTTCATCAAGCGCGCGCGTCCCCTTGTATGCTTACCGTACAACGCAAACCTCGCCTGGATTGGCAATTATTGCTTCTTTTTTCGCGCGATGTGTATGGGTGTATTTGTCTATGAGTGTGCGCGCGCGCGCGTGTGTGTGTGTGCGCGTGTGCGTGTGTGTCACTGCTGCGCCATCGTGATGGGAATGGACGCACCTAGCTAATGCAAGGCGCCGTGTCGGCCGTGTCGTGTCGCGGCGTTCGGACGAGGAGGTATATCATGGCGAGGGGATCCAGTTTCAACCTATAGCAGCAGGGGCGCGGGGCGGGGCGCGGTGTGGGTTGCGGGGAGTGGATAGCTCCCCTATTGCGAAACGGCTCCGAGGGGCGTAAGTCTTTTTCGCGTTCCGCCTGTCTGTCTGTCTGTCTGTCTGTCTGTCTGTCTGTCCGTCTGCCTGTCTGTCCGTCTGCCTGTCTATCCGTCTGTCTGTCTGTCCGTCCGTCCGCCTTCCACTGAGCCTGCAGTGGCGCGCCATGGCGGTCCCGGGGAGTGACTGCAGCAGCCCCCCGTTGGATTAACCGCGATTTAAACAGCTTGATTGGAAGGCTGCCGCTCCGCCACCGACGAGGCTGTGCGGTTCTCTCTCTCTCTCTCTCTCTCTCTCTCTCTCTCTCTCTCGCACCCCACCCTATGAGTGCGAGAGAGAC
Source organism: Thrips palmi (assembly GCF_012932325.1). Lineage (NCBI taxonomy): Eukaryota > Metazoa > Arthropoda > Insecta > Thysanoptera > Thripidae > Thrips > Thrips palmi. Next base: position 7,517,489 of record NW_023144623.1, read on the forward strand.
AGAGCAGCGCTGTTCGTGAGCAGCCCGCTGTCTGTGACTCGAGGTGCCCCTCCCTCTATCTCGCCTATCTCGTCCTTGTGTTCCGCAGTGGCTTGCCGTGGCCTCGGCGGCGGACCCTGGCCCGCCCTGGCCGAGACTGGAGTGGAGAATAGGGAATTGGTTCCCGCAGTCAGGGGCCCCGGGCCGGGCCCCGCCTGGCACAGGGCACAAGGCCCCGGGCAGCCGCGGGCAGCCAAGAAGCCCAGGGAGACAAGAAACACTAACCTTGCCCAATCCGCACATACTAACACTCTCTCACACTCACTCACAGGAACACTGACACACATACACATACACATGCACAAACACAAACTCACTGCGTCCTTGGGGCCTGCCTTCCCGCGGCCTTCCTGTGTGTGTCAGTGTGTGAGTGTGTGAGTGTGAGCATCGCATCGCCCGTGAGCGTCACGGTTGGTGTCTCGTTGCGGCGGCCCGGCGGCCCAGTGGTAATGAAGTGCGCCTCCGACGGCCAAGGTCGCGGGTTCAAGTCCCGGCGGAAGGTGTGGCGTTTTGTTTGTTTGATTGATGGACGAAGCTGGCAGGCGATGATCGGATCGGTCGGCACGTTTTCGCAGTTGACAGAAGCTGCAGCGTCGCTCTGGACGACTCCGGAAAGTGTCGCTCTGTCTCTCTCGCACTCACGGAGCTCCGTTCGGAAACAGCCCAGGGCGCTTCGTCGTGCCGCCTTAGATCCTCTGAGAGGAGTCCAGTGTCGCCCCAGCCGAGTCTAGCTTCCTTCACCTTCAGCGGCTCCAGCCAGCCTGCCCTGCTAGGCCTGGTAGACCTGCTAGGAGGCCTGCTAGGATTGCTAGGCCTGCTAGGAGGTCTGCTGGAGGCCTGCTGAGGCCTGCTAGGAGGCCTGCTAGGCCTGCTAGGAGGCCTGCTAGGCCTCAGGTGCTCTAGCCGAGCCAAGTAGAGGGACTCTGTCGCTGCGGAAAGCTACGTTGTATTAGCTATGCATGCGCCGTCGCAGCCTCGTCCGGCATTAAAGTCGGGCTATGCGCGGTGGGCGGCTCGCCCGGCCATCCACACTGGGCACGTCCGGGGGTCCGGTCGAGCCTCTGGACCGGTGGCGGGTCCAGAACGGTGCAAATGGAGGGAGGAGGGGGAGGGCATTGAGGTGAACCAGCGAAGTTCGCGTACACTTGCCGACTCTTGGCATCCCACCCACTAGTATCGCCGCGGGCGGGGAGGGGGGAGACACCTGTGAGCGCCTTTCGGACAAGGCAGCCTGGGGCCGCCAGAGCCGTGCGCGCCGCACTGTCGCACAGCTTCTCTTGTTGTGCTCCGCAGGCTCCGCGCGCCCTTTGGGCAGCGCGAGCGCCAAGCCGTGGCCGACGCGGGCAATGGATGCTCACCGCGATGCTCGCGTCCGAAACTTTGCTAATTTGCTCGGTTTGCCCGGTTGGTTTACTCGGTTTACCGTACCCACTGTACGGGCCTACCGTGTGTCTGATGAAGCAGCACGCAGCAGGGCAGACAACTTCCACAATTAAAACTTGTTAAGTAATGTGTCTGGATGAGGGGGGAAACCTGCCAGCCTCCTTTAATTCGAGTGGTGGGCGGTGAGTCTGGGGGCGGTGCGGGGGGCGGCGGGGGCGGCGGGCTGGAGGCCGTGCTATTCCGCGCTCCCGAATGCGGGCAATCTGGCCCCCGCCGCGCCGCGCCACGCCACGCCGCGCCACGGCTGCGCTGGGCACGGTCCTCCTCTAATCAGTGCTGTTTGCCAGGGACCTTCTTTGTCCGCTACCCCCTCCCTCCGTAATTCACCCCCACCCCTCCACTTCCCAGAATCTCCTCGCCAGGCGTAGCCCTGCGGTGCGATGTGCCCCGCCGCGGTCCGGCGGATTCAACAGGCTGCCATCCACCGCAGGGGCCTCGAGTGAGTGGTCTGATTCCGAAAGGTGCTTTCGTCGCTCTGTCTCTCTTTCTCTCTCGACCCCCACGGAACGCTCCTTGAGTGCGACAGAGGCGACCTCGGCCCGCCGCCACCCCTGCTGGCCCTCAGGAGGTCCCAAGTCACAGACTTTCTCGGAAATAATCCGCGGGCATGATGGAGCGGTGTTTGAACCCGGGACCCGGGGCGGTGGGCAACTTGCGCGGCAAGGTGACTCTTCCAAGCGCGTCGTCGCGCGAGCAAAGCAGCGAAGCCTCGGCGGCTTGGCGGCCCCAAGGACGCGTGTGTGAGCGGCAGCGCAGCAAAGGCGCGCGCTCAGACAACTTGGAAAAGAAGAGACGACAACAACTTTTCCCGCTCGTTGGGTGGCTCGAGTGTGAGTGAGTGTGTGAAAAGGGGGTTGTCTCACCTCATTTAACGAAAAGAGCAAACTCGCAAACCCGGCAAGTCGTCGACCCGCCTATCTGGCTCGCCGTATCGACGGTGGCCTGTTTGCACGCAGGCGGCGCATCGCTCTCCTCCTCCTTCTTCTTCCTTCCCGGCTTCGCTTCGCCGGCTGCTCCTGTTGCGCCTTCCTCCCCGAAAAAGAATCCATCCGGCGCTGAACCAGAAGGCCCAGCGATGTCAGCCGGACTCCACCCGCTCCGAGTTGAAACAAAACAAAACGGTGATGGTCGACGCAACGCCTCTCACGCGAAGTCGATGGCAAAATAAGACGACGTCGCGTAGAAAGTGGCAGTTGGTGCGATAAGGCATGCATGTGCCGGCCCACCGCAGCCCACGCGGTCTAGAAATAGAAGTGGGGGCGGCGTTGCACAGACGGACGGACGGACCCAAAACGAAAATCCCACTCTCACTCAAAAAGGAAAAATCGAACTGAAAAGTCCTTTGGCATTGGCATTATCGACCGGGGAAAAATAAACAAAACCTGATGGACCGTCCACGTAAACAAACACACGCGGCCATGTACGACACGGCGCGGCGCGCGAGCCCGACAGATGGCGCTGCGATAGCGCGATGGAGTTCGATAGTATCGATGGCGGCGATAGCGGCGAAAGCAGGCAAATAACGCCCCGCGTCCGACTGAGTAAATACCTAATTGGTATTGGTTTGGCAGCGGAGTTGCCGCAATGTTGGTCGAAACGGCGGCAAATGTCTTGAAATCGTGATTTTTGCTGACTCGACTGCTGCTACTGCGTCGAAGCAAAGCTGGCTTTTGGGCGAATCGTATACTCCCTAAACGGGGCGGTGGAGTTGGAATCGTCTTTTTGCATGCCATTCTGAGAATGAACACAGACACATAGGCACTGGGCTTAGAAATACACTCACACACACACACACACTGATGCAGACGCGCAGACAGACGCAACAAAAAGCAGAACGGAAACGACTAATGAAGCAGACTAATCGCTGCTTGCGCTAAATGAAATGCTGCGCGCCTCGCAGCGCCTCGCAGCGCTCCTCGCGGTCCTCCCCGTTTGGCCGCTTTGTCTCCGTCACTCGCGAGGCGTGCCGCAGGGGTGCGAGAGAGACAGAGCGACGAAACGGGCCTCCGGAATCAGGTCGCTGGTCCACGTGGTCCTGGCGCTGTTTGCCTAGGCAGGCAGCCGTCGGCAGGGCGGGAGTATTTCGAGATCTCGAGGCGAGAGGAGATAACGCGCCGCTCGTCGCGTGACTCGCCAAACGCCGCTGCGACGTGCACGTCGTGGAGTGCGACGTGCGCGGGTTCGAATCCCGCTGACGGCGAGCGCGTTTTCTATGGGGTTTGTATGCGCCGGAGCGCAGAGATCGGCAGGAGGGCGTGGCGTGCGGCGGACACGGCGGTCGACG